>NC_086447.1:406822534-407125700 GCF_028390025.1 Pseudophryne corroboree
GCAAAATTGTTGGTCCTTTAGCCACCAGCTCAGTGACAGATGAACCTCCGGAGTCAAAGAGATCATGTGAGATCTGATCCGGTGAGGCAGGCCGTCCCACTTGGAAAGGATTAACCTCTGCAGAGGGCGGGAATGAAATTGAGCGTACTCTACCATGTCGAAAGCTGACACCATGAGGCCTAGTACTTGCATCACCAAGTGTATCGACATTATTGGGCGAGAGAGGAAACACCTTATCCTGTCCTGGATTTTCAGGACCTTCTCTGGAAACAAGAACAAACGCCATGTTCTGAGCAGGGACCAGCGGGGATTTCTTCCAATTAATTAGCCATCCATGGGCTTGTAGGAATTGGACTGTCAGTTCTAGATGACAGATGAGAACCTCTGGGTAGTTCGCCAGGATCAGCAAGTTGTCCAGATATGGCAGGATCCTGACGCCTTGACGACGGAGAACAGCCGTCATGACTGCCATGACCTTGGTGAAGATCCGAGGAGTTGTAGTCAGGTCAAAAGGCAAGGCTTGGAATTGATAATGTAGATTGCCAATAGCAAACCGCAGATACTGTATGTCCAGGAGTACCATATAATCCTTGGGCTCCAAAGTCAGAACAATAGAGCAAAGAGTTTCCTTACGGAATTTGGATACCTTCACACATTTGTTCAGAGATTTGAGGTTGAGAATGGGCCGAGAGGATCTATTCTGCTTCGGAACTAGAAACAGTGTCGAATAGTACCCCATGCCTCTCTGAGATAGAGGCACTGGCACTATCACTCCAGTATCCAGGAGGGATTGCACAACCAAATGCAGAGTTTTTGCTTTTAACGGATCCGAAGGGATAACCATCGAGCAAAACTGGCGAGGGGGACGTTTCTTGAAAAAGATGGTGTATCCGTGAGAGACGACTTCCCGCACCGAGGTGTCTGAAGTGGTCTGTAACCACACCTGGGTGAACTGTAGAAGTCAGCCTCCCACCCTGGGGTCCCCCGGGGGAGGACCACCCGGTCATGCAGTAGGCTTGTCTGAGCGGCCCAAGAATGTTTAGGTTTGGGCTTAGAGGTTTTGGAAGCGCGAGCTTGTCTCGGGTATGCATGACCCTTTGCTTTAACTGGAGGTCGAAAGGAACGAAAGGTGGTACTCTTAGCCTTCGGAGCCGAAGGATTAGTACTTGGGAGACATGCAGTCTTGGCAGACGCCAAGTCAGTCACAATCTTGTTCAGATCTTCCCCAAATAGTATATTTCCCTTAAAGGGGAGCATCTCCAAGGTCTTTTTAGAGTACAGGTCCACCGACCAGGAGCGCAACCACAGAATCCGGCGCGCCAGAATGGATGTAGTATTCACTTTGGCCACCATAACCCCAGCATCAGAGGCAGCCTCCTGAATGTAATATGAGGCTGTGGTAATATATGATAGACATTGTCTGGCATTATCAGGAAAATTCAGAGGTAGCTCTGCTTCAACTGCTTGAAACCATGCTTCAATAACTTTTGCAGCCCAAGAGGCTGCTATAGTGGGTCTATGTACAGCACCCTCAAGAGTGTAAATAAACTTCAAGCATCCTTCCACACGCTTATCCGTCGGTTCGTTCAGAGAGGTGACGGTAGTGACGGGCAGAGTAGATGACACTACAAAACGGGCTACATGTGAGTCCACTGGTAGCGGGGTTTCCCACTTGTTAAGTAACTCTGCAGTGATAGGCTAACGAGCTAACATCTTTTTAGACAGGGAACATTTCTGTCCTGGAGACTCCCAGGATTCCTGACGTATGTCAATTAAATGGTCAGAATGTGGTAAGACTAATTTAGTAACCTTCTGACGTTTGAACTTATCAGGTTTCTTAGACGTATCAGGAGGATCAATCTCATCCTCAATCTGAAGAATCATTTTGATATCCTCCACTAAGTCAGGAACATCAACCTGTGTTGCAGATTCCTCATCAGACGCAGCTGAATCAGTGTCTGAAGGATCAGTATATTCCCAGTCTTTATCTGAAGAAGTATCCGAAACATGAGTGGATTGTGAGGAAGAAATGGCCCGTTTAAATGACCCTTTGGTCCTAGGAGGGCGAGGGTTAGGCTTTTGTTTAACCAAGGACTGATTTAATTGCTGTAACTGAGTTGACAGAGTATCCACCCATGTCAAATTAACTACAGGGACGATATGTGGCTGTAATGGCACATGAGGTCCCACAGGGGGCGTAAGTCTTGTTACAAGCGTAGTCGGCATATTAGAAAAAGCAGCCCAAGGTGGGTCTTGGTGTGTCACCGGTGCTGCAGGCTGACTGAGGGGTGCAGAACACTCAGTACCTGGACCCTCAGCTGAAATATTTTCCTCAGGTAAATCCTGCCCTTTACAGCAGACTTTATTAAAACGTAGCCATAGGGCGTAACAGTACAATATAGCCATACAAACACAGTACCTGACAAAAAAACCCTGTGCAAAGTGACTGCAAATGCAGAGCACAAACAGAGGATTTAAGTGGTATGGGGTGACTGAAACACAGTGAAAAATACAAAATAATATCCTGTGAAACACTATATAAGAGACCCTGATGCACTTAGCCCCTCTTAGGGTACAGAATATAGTAATAACAATATGTGGGGGTACACAGAATGGAAACCACACAGCAGCTATAGGCACACACAGTCTCAGGTACAATGCAGAAATTATTACATATAACAATAAAACTGCACCGGACTAGCAATACTACGTAGAGCTATGTAAGTATACAGATATAACAATGCACTTTAAACACTGGATGTATATCACAGAATACTTGTACTAAATATTTAATATAGCTACTCACTTGTTCTTAACTAACACTGTCTAAACGACTTCTAGAATACTTAAGTGTCCTGTAAATGCACATAACTGATGCGGCAGGCGGCTTTACAGAGGAGACAGTGCCCAGCAGACCCAGAATCAGCGCAGCTCTGTGTAATGGCGCCCAAACGCTGACAGGGAGTGAGGGAGAGAGAGATGCAGCTCCAGGGCGGGAACATCTGCTGTAGATGGCACCTGGGGCTGAGGGAGGGGCTACAGGTCAGCGCCTTATCCCCTTTGCTGAGTTTCACCACCGGGTACTATGGAGCCTATATGAAACATATTTTAGTAAATCCAATCTGTGCTCCTTACCCTGGCGGATATAGTGGGGTCCATGCACGGCCATAGTGTCCATACCAGCGGCGTGGTTAGTTTCCGGGGACAGCAACCGGATCGCGATTTCAGTGGGTCCCGCCTGGGGGACCCACTTACCACCTTCCTAGCTCATGGCCACGTGATACAGGAGAGCAGCGGCGGTGTGTGCCTGAGAAGACCGAAGCGCCTCCGCTATAAGTAACTGGCAACCAGGGTGCGGGAGTATACAGCACCGCTGGGGGAGGTGAAGGAGCCGCAGCACGATATGTCAGTATGACATATACATCTAGTGCCTATGCTGCAGCCCTTGAAGTCTTCTTTTTTCTCAAGAAAAGCTCTTATTAGGGTTGCCTAGCACAGCCCTCCCTGTTAGCTACCTGCACTGCAGGCACCAACTTACAAACTGAGCACCAGTGCCTGGAGGCGGGGCTATAGAGGAGGTGGTGCAGTGCATCCTGGGAACAGTCAAAGCTTTAGGGGTATAGTCAATTAGCGCCCGATCCATTCCAACATGAATTTGTCGGAATGGATCCAACAACCCCTATTCAATCTCATCTCAATTCGACTTTTTCAAGTCAAATTGAGATGAGGGACGCAGAGGAGGAGAGGGGGGGCGAGCTGCGGGGAGACCAGCGCTACAGTAGCGCTGCGGGAGGATGTCACACAGCCGCCCGACCTCACGGCAGTGTCCACCCGGCTCCAGCAGGCGGGACCTCACTTGCTGGAGCCGGGTGGAAGCTGCCGTGAGCGACGCGGCTGTGTGACATCCTGCTGCAGAGCTGATCTCCCCTGTATGCCCGTGGCTGTCCCCCCCGTCTCTCTGCGCCCCCCCCCCCCCTCCTCCTCTCGGGTCCCACGTCTCAGTCCGACATCTTTTTATGTCTGACTGAGATGGTCGAAAAGGGGGCCAAATGTTTTCGACACAAGCACGTGGATCGGCAGCTATTCCGCCGATCCACGTGCTTTTTCGACCAGTCGAATTCCTCGACTTGTTGAATAGCACTGAATAGGTCGAATCACATTTCGGCCTTAAAAAGTCAAAAACTGCCGTCTTTTCGACAGACGGTAGTTTTCAACACCAATTGAGTATACCCCTTAGCCTGTTGGTGCCTCGGATCAAGATCCATCTCTACACCTCCAATGTTATTCCCTATGGAATACCAGTGTACCCCGCTGCAGAAAGTATTGTATTAATATAGAGTGCGTGCCTATTACCATGCTCTGATGAAACGAACCATTTTTCAATTAGCAAGTAACAGTGCAACAGAATAAAAAACAAGTGCAACATAGGAGGATATTGTTACAAACTCAGTCTATACCTCTTTTGAGGCAATCTTTGCAACACTGTTTCATAGATTGTATCAAAAATAATTATAGGCAATATCGAGCAATACATTTTGTGTTACTCTGATTTCATGTCAACTATAAAGGATATAGTAGAACATGTGAACTGAACATAGAGTTCTCTAAATGCGTGATCTGGAACCACTTGTCTGCTAAATAACAGAGTGTCTATGCCTAGACATTACAACAAATTTTACAGTTAAGAAAAGCCATTGCCCCTAGACACTACCATACATGTTGGTCTGATATTCTACTTACCAACTATTTCATACTTGGTTATAGAAACAAAAAAGTGTCCTTGATTTGCCCTTTTTGAGTATTGCCAGAAATTATGGACAGTATGGCTGTTAATAGCCAAAATTATCATTACTGGGCAAAAAGTGCCATATAGGAGGTACCCCTGAAGATCAGAAAATTTGGGGTGAAAACACATTATTACTATACTGAAGGAATAAGGTAATTACTACCCACTTTTGTACCAGATATTTTTAGAGATAGAAATGCAGGGGTAGATCTAAATGTAAAATTTTTTTATTTTATTTATTTTTTACAAAAACAGTAAGGACACCAAGCATTGAGCCAAGTTATACTGGGGTTAACTCCCTACCATGTTTTTAAATTTAGCCTTTCCTATTCTTTCTCCACTCCCTTTGCCCCTACTTTTCTGGCAGACTATACACTGTCATTTCCTTAATCCTCCCCTTTTTTTAAGGATGGACTATTAAAACTTATATTTTAATTTACATTATAACTTAAAAAAGAATGCACCGCACAGAAAGCCTTCTTTGGTAAGACTTACTAATAGTGTTCCTAACCCTTATTTTGCTTTATTGTACCTTGCTTTCTGGTGCACCTCCAACCAATATAAAATGGTTTGGATGTATTTGTGCATATATGAAACACTATGGGTTGGTTAGACATTTTACTATTTCCTATACCTTTCATCTCCTGTGCATATTCAAAATAGGCTCACATCTCTTCCTACGTATTGTGTTTGGATACCCATACTCGATAACCTCCACAAATAGGGCGATCCATAATGAAATCCATGGATAAATGGGTCCACAGGCGATTGGGCACCATTAGAGGCTGAAGTTCCACTGCAGGAACTTTGCGCGGTCTATTATGCTGAGCACATTTCTAACAAGAGGAGACAAAGTCTTTGACATCAGTCTTCCCTGAGGGCCACCAGTAAGCTTGCCGAATAAAAGTTTTCTGGACACCGGTATGACCATAAAAACGTGAGCAGTGAGCCCAACGAAGAAGCCAATTTCGTAGGCTAGGAGCTACAAAGGTGTTGACGAGTGCAGGAGAAGAGGAGATCCCAGTTTTAGCGAATACTGCTGGGCTCAGAATCAAATATTTCTCGACCTCCTTATTTCCGGATGTGAAGGAATGAGAGAGGGCATCCGCTTTTCCATTCCGAGAACCTGGGCAAAAAGATAATTTGAAATCGAACATGGTAAAAAAAACTTGTCCCAACAAGATTGTCTTGGGTTGAGAAACTGGGCATTCTGTAAGTAAAGTAAATTGTTGTGGTCAGTAAAAATGGAGACCGTGAATTTTGCTCCTTCAAAAAGACTGCGCTATTATTCCAGGTTGATGGCCAGTAACTCTTGTTCCCCAATCAAAGTTCCTCTCTACCTAAAGAAAAGTCCTTGAGAAGTAACCATAAGGTTGGAGTCTATCCTCCTCAGATATCTGAGAGAGTACAGACCCCACTCCCACAGAAGAGGCATTCATTTCCAAGTTAAATGGCAGGTTCAAATCAGGTTATCGAAGACTGGTGCTGAGATGAAGGCCCGTTTGAGCAGCTGGACAGCTGAGAGCCCTTCAGGAGGTCATTTAGAAGGATTAACTCCTTTTCGGGTGAGGGAGGTAATTGGGGCTACCAAAAAAAACAAAAAAAAAAACCCTTTAATGAACTTGCAATCAAAGCTTGTAAAGCCGAAAAATCGCTGAACCAACCAGAATCAGATGCTTATTTTGGGTCAGGTAAGTTAGGGGCTTGGTAAGGGCAACATAGTTGAATACAAATTTACAGTAGTACCCTGCAGTCCCCAAGAATGACCTGACCTGTTTCTTATCCCAAGGGGTAGGTCATTGCTGTGATAGCCTCCACTTTGCTCAGTACAGGGCGCATAATACCTCTCCCTACACAGTGTCATGCCAAGTGTTTCTGGCTTAATAGTCAAGCCTGCACCCGTGATTTTGCTAAAAACACTACCAAGGTGTTTCAGATTTTCTTCCTACCCTGGCATTCCAGTAGGTCATTAAGAAGATGCTGGAAAAACGCAGGAACATTTTTCATCTCAAAGAGCATGACCAGGAACTCTATCAGTCCAAACAGGGTGATATAAGCAGACTGCTCATGAGCCTCAGGTGACAATGTGATCTGCCATTACCCCCTACTGATAGTGATATAGCATGCCTGGGCAAACTGATCTAGCAATTCATCTATCCTAGGCATAGGATAGGCATCAAATACAGTGGCATTATTTAACTTTCTATAGTTCACATAGAACTGGGTGCCTCCTCATTTCTTTGGGACCAGTACCACTGGGGCAGCCCAAGAAATGTTGGACCTCTGAACCAACCCTAGCAGCAGGATCTATATATGCTATTACTTCTGGGGCAATTTGGTATGCTGCATGTCGCAAGGGAGTCGGATTGCCAGTGTTCACATGATGTGTCACTAGATGCATTTTGCCAGGCTTCCCTGTAAAATGGGCCTGACATGGGTGTAGGGTGTTAGCTAGCTGTACTGCTGACGGCATCTCAACTCTGTGAGCATCGGTTAGTGACCCTCCTTCCTGGGCAGCCACTGCCAGGTCTACACCATGGGGGTCAGATTTGTGTTCATTATCAGGCAAGTTATACACATCTGAAACACATGTTTTCCTGTCATGATACGCTTTAAGCATGTTAATATGGTATTATTTCCTGGCCCACCTCTTGCGCCAACTACATAATTCACATCATCAAGATGCGGTACTATTGGGTAGGGTCATTTCTATCTCTGTTCAATCTCCACGAGACTAGGGTTGCTTATCTCCATATCAAGCTCCTGCAAATAACCATTATAAACTTCTAGTCTCCTGGTGCCTAAATCAGGAGGGCACCAGGAGACACCATATTTTTAAAAGTATGGTCACTCTCCCAACTTGGCAAAGGTAAAGTGACAGGATCACTCTTCATCATATCCACAGAAACTTAATCCTGACTCGATATAAACATCCACCTTTACCCTGGCTCTATCTGGTCAGTGGGTTGATCCCCACCTCTGCTCTCACAAGAGAGATGGGAGAGGGAAGGGGGATTGCTTATGAATGAACTGTCTCCCACCCCTGCAGGGGTTAATGCACACTTGTCCTGGTTGGCAGTGGTTAATGTACATGCACCCTCTGGGGCAGCACTGCGGGTAGTCACTCATGTTCATAACATTGACATTTTGCCCCGACCCATTTCCATCTGCAAGTTTATTATGATATGAAGTCTGACCCATTTTTGACTGACCAGCCCTGTGGAACTACAAAAGGATTATTTTCTAGAACAGAACATTTTGTATTCATTTCACTATCACCTACATCTGTACTTGTGCTGTGCTGGTCAGCCGGGGGTCACCTTTGCCGGTATCATTGCATCATTAGCAACATCACGGTCATTAGATAACTGTACATCACCGTTTTTTCATTAGAACACGCATTATTACTCCTTATGTCTCTGTCTTGGCAGGCTGAAAGAAATTCTTCCCTGCATTATCAACATTATCCACAATACATGCTGACCTTTCATTACAGACAAGACATGCCAATTAGCATGTGGCATACAGTAACAGCGGGAACAGTATCACTGTCAGGTACATATGTGGCATGCATTCTACTAAAATCTTTGCCTAACAGTACAATGGCAGGCAGGTCCGCAAGTACCTCACCATCACAGATTCCATGACCTGTAGTGGTACCGCATGGTGAACTCCGCTCACTCCCTGTACAGACACTGTTCTCCCAAGCAAAGTATTCTCAGGGTGTACTAAGTCTGGATGTATATCAATGTCACGTCTGCCCAAAAGTCATGCATCCCAATTGTTACCTGGTCACAGACTTGTACCTTTTGCATATTGTCCCTTGGTTGTTTCTGGGATCACCCAACACACAGGAGAGTTGGCACTGATTTCCCTGCTAGACCTCCTACAGTAAGGGACACAGCCTTCTGCTTGGAAAGGCACTTGGCACTGATGTGCACCACTGTGTTGCAAGTAAAACACCTGCAGACATTGCCCAAGACAGGTTTACCCACCACCCCCCTAGACAGTGCAGCAGCAGCTGGTGTTGTTGAAAGGGCAAATATGGAGGACCCTCCAGGATGCCTCGCTTTCCAGGCCCACTGTCAGAACATCCCAAATGGTTTCTTTGCGGACGGAGCCCTATTCGTGATGTACTTGTCAGACAGGCTGGTAATCTCATCAGATGATTCAGGGTCATGATCCACAACCCATTATTTCACATATGCTGGGCACAATGCAAGAAGCTGCTCCTGGATATGTAAGTCTTTGAGTTTGGCATATTCTGTCACCATCACCACCTCAACCCACTCATGGAACAGGGTTGTCAGTAGAGACAAAAGTCCACAATATGCATCAGATTAGTGGTGTTGTAAGCCTCTGAATATCAGTCTGTAAATCTCCAGGATGAGGTTAAATCAGTTTAGCAGTGCTTCCTTAATGGTGCAGAAATCGCCATCCAGTTCTTGGGGAAGGTCGGCAAATGCCTCCAACGCTTTCCTTCTCAGTGTTAAATAGTTGACCCATTAACTGGGATCCAGCACAAACCTCCGACAAGTCCTTCCAAATCTGTCTCTTTTCTCCAACACAGGGAATTAGTTGTGCCGGGCTTTCTTCCTACCCAGTTCACATTCTTGCTGCTGTGCCTGGCCAGCTCCAGATGGTACCCGCGGTCAGCCTTATGCTCGGCAGTCAGAGCTTGCCTGTCAGCAGATGCTTGGTAGTGCTGCATCAGCTGCAGGGCTGTTGCTGGGTCCACGTCCTTCATATGCCTAATAGCAGTTTAAAGGTAACTCCCCAGTGTAGATAAAATGGACCTAGCAGACGTATTCGACCCGCGCAGGACATGCGTTGTAATGCCCAGTACAGGGTGAGCCTCAGAAGCAAGGATATCCATTGTCTGGCTTGCTTCAGCAGCTACAGTCTGATCAGCCTCCATCAGCCACTCCTTGTTCTGGCCAACCCAGCGAATGTCCCCCTACATGTGCAGTGCCACAAGGTTATCCCTTCTCATCTACTGGTACTCCGTAGTCATTCTGGACCTTACACATTTTGCAAAATAAAGATGGAAATAGAAAATCAAGAGAAGAAGGGGGAGGTGGGTTGACAGAAATCAACTGTGCACAACTGTCTTTTTTATATGGTAACAACAAGAGGCTGAAATAGCACCCTCACAATTTAAACTATAGGCTGCATACATTACATTGCCAGCAAGTTTAGACAACCAGCTCCTTCTGAGAGGCTAAACACCACTAACCTCATACAGCAAGGTTTTAGAAAATAAAGTATGACTACCCATAGTACAGTACTGTCCAGACATGTGGAGGCACTGTAAACACTACTGCAGGGAAGTTATTTTCCAAACTTCCTATATTAAGGGGGAGGAATTCAACTAGATGTGATAATTTGCCACAAGCTAATTGAAGCATCAAGTTTATTCATTTAGAGCTGAGCTCGTTAAAAGAAATCTGTGTTAAATGACATGATCGCAAAAGCTGCGAACATGGTAATGCATAGGTCCGGGAACTTATACCGGATTCTGTGTGTTAATGGGTGTCATCAGGGTAATTTAGCTGGCGAGAAATGGGGTCTCTGATTAAAATAAAACCAGGGATTAAAGCCAGAGGCTACCACCCTATTCCCCCTGGGTAAATTACCACATGTATCTGAATTCCCCCACGAATGAAAGAAAAGGAATTAACCTTAAATTGAAATTAATTCTTGAAGTGAATGCACACAGCTTTCTGATATATGACTAGAACTTCCATACGGTCTTCGGTTGTACTAAAAACACACTCAGGTCTTATGGTCTACTACAAATTTACATAGTTGCTAGTACATAGTTGCTAATTTACTCAATATCTTCTACCAGTATGCGGTCAGCATACCGATAGTAGGGATCCAGGATGTCACAATAGTGACACCGGGATCCCGACAGGGCCACAATACCGCCACTGGTATGGTATACACCCATAGAGGGAGAATAAAACCTGTGCGTAGCTTGCCACAAAGCCCGCAGCGTGGCGAGCACAGCGATGCCGCAAGGAGCTTCTTTGCGCTCGGTCCCCTGCCAGCATACTGTACCACCGATCGTGATGCAGATGTCGGGATCCTGACGTTCGGCATCCTGGGCGGCGGAATCTCATACTGACCCCCTTCTACCATTATCCTGCAAAAGTTCACTTGTCCATTACCCAAAACTCTCTCTTGGATCAATAAAAAAATATAAACTAGACTTTCTAAAGCAATAACTTTTTGTTGCTCATTGTTATCATTATCATGGAATATCTTTTTACTAATAGCAACACACCAAGTTAAAGCAACCAATTTAACATTCCATTGCAGCTATTGTACTTGTTAGCCTAATGTAAAGCGGTATACAGTATATTACCTACTTAAGTATTACTTGAAAGCATGAAAGTGTACTAGTAATATTAAGTTGTAATGGACATGCATCTTTTTTCATTTTTAAAAAGTGTTCCTTTCTAAAGACTTTCAGTCTATAATATGAAAAAAGCAGTCTTATGTATATTCACTGAGGAATAGTAGCACGTTCAGAGTTACAATAAGATTACTACGGTATTCTGAATTGCCTGAACCATAATAATTTCACATAGGAAATTTCAGTTTATACATAAGATTTCAGGACACTATATAGGAAATTAAGAATAAAAATAAAATAAACTTACGGTGTAGGTGATAGTTGCTAACATTCCAATCAAGGTTAAGGAACTAATGGAGAATGACAATGCATCCAAACCACCTGAAAAACAAAGAATTATAAGATGAAAAAGTATACACTTAAATCCACCTTCTACTTTATTCTAAGCCTGCCCCTCAGTCCAGTTACCTACTCCTTAAAAATACATATACTGTATTTTTCTACCCAAGATGTTAAAATTACTTATGCATTGTCTCATCACCTTTCGCCCTCACTGTAACCTTCGTTCTGGAATTCCCCCACCAATCTATTTTAACAACCACAGCACAATGATCTTATTCTCACTACTCCATGGCCCTCATTCAGAGTTGATCGCACCAAGCAACTTTTTGCTGCTGGTGTGATCAACTAATCTCCGCCTACGGGGGGGGGGGGTATTTTAGCACAGCAGGGCTGCGATCGCTTGTGCAAAGAACTGCTGCGTGCGAACTGGTCGGAATGACCCCCCACGTCTGCTGCATCACACTGAAAAATTCCTTGACTGCCTAACTGTGACCTCCAGACTTATGGGGGTCAATCCGAGATGATAGCTCGCTACTTGTAGCCGCCGTGCGAACGCATAGTCATCGCCCATAGGGGAGTGTATTTTTGCTTTGCATGTGTGCGAACGCATGTGCAGCCGAGCGGCACAAAAAACTTCAGCCCTTGCGATCACTTCAGTCTTTTTGTTCCCGGAATTGACGTCAGACACCCGCCCTGCAAACGCTTGGACACGCCTGCGTTTTCCCAAACACTCCCTGAAAATGGTCAGTTGACACCCACAAACGCCCTCTTCCTGTCAATCTCCTTGCGATCGGCTGTGCGAATGGATTCTTCGTTAAATCCATCGTCCAGCAACGATCCGCTTTGTAGCCGTATGACGCGTATATGCGCATTGCGGTGCATGCGCAGTAGTAACCTGGTCGCTGCGCAAAACGGCAGCAAGCGATCAACTCGGAATGACCCCCTAAATTCAAGCTAATCTCCCTTACCAACAAAGCTTTCAGCACCACCTCTTCATTCAGATGTGTCCATATATACAAGAGACATGCGGGTTCGGATTTACCCAGATTTAATCAGATCTCAAAATGGCATCTTATTAGCTCTCGGAAGTCACGTGTTTTGGATAGCCAATAAGAAAAATCTGAATAACTCCGAACTCACGTTAATGTTTGTGTTAAGAACCGAGTAAATCCGAGCCTGCACATCTCTAATATACACCTATACTTAAATTGCACTAAACAGCAGTCCTGAGCTCTTTACAAAACTTACAACAAAGTCATGCCATGGCACGCTAAGATGTGAGATGGTTTAACCCATGCAGTACACAGTTCAACCATTGGATGGCCTGTGCTCCACTGATTAAAATTATAGCAGTAAATGGAAGTGGAACTGTAGCAAGCCACTGTTGGCAGACAATCCTGAAACCTAACAGATAAACAGACACACCTAGGGGTATATTCAATTAGGTTCGGATCCATTCCGACATGGCTTTGTCGGAATGGATACGACAAGTGCTATTCAATGCCCATCGCAATTCAACTTTAAAAAAGTTGAATTAAGATGAGGGACTGGAGAGGGGGAAGAGCTGTGGGCAGACGGGGGAGAGCCGCAGGCAGACGGGGGGACAGGAGACAGCAGCACTGCAGGAGGATGTGGCACGGCGGCTATGACACATCCTTCTGCAGCGCTGTGATGTAGCGCTGCTATCCCCCGGCTGCCCGCGGCTCTCCCCCTCTCCTCCTCTCAGTTTGACTTTTTTTTATAAGTCGGACTGAGATGGTCGGAAACGGGGCCAAAACCTGTCGAATTTGGCCTAGTTTCCCTCAGAAGCACATGAATCGGCACCTATACCGCTGATTCACGTACTATTCGACAAGTCGAATTCCCCGACTTGTCGAATAAAAATGCTGGGGACTGAATAAGTCGGAACCCCTTCCGACCTGAAAAAATAAGAATTTACTCACCGGTAATTCTATTTCTCGTAGTCCGTAGTGGATGCTGGGAACTCCGTAAGGACCATGGGGAATAGACAGGCTCCGCAGGTACTAGGTACTATCTGGTGTGCACTGGCTCCTCCCTCTATGCCCCTCCCCCAGACCTCAGTTAGGGAAACTGTGCCCGGAAGAGCTGACATTACAAGGAAAGGAAATTTTTAATTCAGGGTAAGACTCATACCAGCCACACCAATCACACCGTACAACTTGTGATAACCTTACCCAGTTAATAGTATGAACAACAACTGAGCCTCACTCAACGGATGGCTCATAACAATAACCCTTAGTTAAGCGATAACTATATACACGTATTGCAGAAAGTCCGCACTTGGGACGGGCGCCCAGTATCCACCATGGACTACGAGAAATAGAATTACCGGTGAGTAAATTTTTATTTTCTCTGACGTCCTAGTGGCTGCTGGGAACTCCGTAAGGACCATGGGGATTATACCAAAGCTCCCAAACGGGCGGGAGAGTGCGGATGACTCTGCAGCACCGAATGAGCAAACACAAGGTCCTCCTCAGCCAGGGTATCAAACTTGTAGAACTTTGCAAATGTGTTTGAACCCGACCAAGTAGCCGCTCGGCAAAGCTGTAAAGCCGAGACCCCTCGGGCAGCCGCCCAAGAAGAGCCCACCTTACTTGTGGAATGGGCTTTTACTGATTTTGGATGCGGCAATCCAGCCGCAGAATGAGCCTGCTGAATCGTGCTACAGATCCAGCGAGCAATAGTTTGCTTTGAAGCAGGAGCACCCAGCTTGTTGGGTGCATGCAAGATAAACAGCGAGTCAGTCTTCCTGACTCCAGCCGTTCTGGAAACATATATTTTCAAAGCCCTGACTACGTCCAGTAACTTGGAGTCCTCCAAGTCCCGAGTAGCCGCAGGCACCACAATAGGTTGGTTCAAATGAAACGATGATACCACCTTTGGGAGAAATTGGGGACGAGTCCTCAATTCTGCCCTGTCCATATGGAAGATCAGATATGGGCTTTTACATGACAAAGCCGCCAATTCCGACACACGCCTAGCCGAAGCTAAGGCCAACAGCATGACCACTTTCCACGTGAGATACTTTAGTTCCACGGTAATAAGTGGCTCAAACCAGTGGGATTTCAGGAAATCCAACACAACGTTAAGATCCCAGGGTGCCACTGGTGGCACAAAAGGGGGCTGAATATGCAGCACTCCCTTAACAAACGTCTGAACCTCAGGCAGTGAAGCCAGTTCTTTTTGAAGGAAAATGGAGAGGGCCAAAATCTGGACCTTTATGGACCCCAATTTTAGGCCCATAGTCACCCCTGACTGTAGGAAGTGCAGGAAACGACCCAGCTGAAATTCCTCTGTAGGGGCCTTCCTGGCCTCACACCAAGCAACATATTTTCGCCATATACGGTGATAATGCTTTGCTGTCACGTCTTTCCTAGCCTTTACCAGCGTAGGAATAACTTCATCCGGAATGCCTTTTTCCGCTAGGATCCGGCGTTCAACCGCTATGCCGTCAAACGCAGCCGCGGTAAGTCTTGGAACAGACAGGGCCCTTGTTGCAGCAGGTCCTGTCTGAGAGGCAGAGGCCATGGGTCCTCTGTGCGCATTTCTTGCAGTTCCGGGTACCAAGTCCTTCTTGGCCAATCCGGAACAATGAGTATTGTTCTTATTCCTCTCTTTCTTACTATTCTCAGTACCTTGGGTATGAGAGGAAGAGGAGGAAACACATATACCGACTGGTACACCCACGGTGTCAATAGAGCGTCCACAGCTATCGCCTGAGGGTCCCTTGACCTGGCGCAATATCTTTTTAGCTTTTTGTTGAGGCGGGACGCCATCATGTCCACCTGTGGCAGTTCCCATCGCTTTGCAATCTGTGTGAAGACTTCTTGATGAAGTCCCCACTCTCCCGGGTGGAGGTCGTGTCTGCAGAGGAAGTCTGCTTCCCAGTTGTCCACTCCCGGAATGAACACTGCTGACAGTGCTTGCACATGATTCTCCGCCCACCGAAGAATCTTTGTGGCTTCCGCCATTGCCATCCTGCTTCTTGTGCCGCCCTGGCGGTTTACATGGGCGACCGCCGTGATGTTGTCTGACTGAATCAGCACTGGCCGGTTTCGAAGCAGGGGCTCTGCTTGACTCAGGGCGTTGTAAATGGCCCTTAGTTCCAGTATATTTATGTGTAGAGAAGTCTCCAGACTTGACCACAGCCCTTGTAAGTTTCTTCCCTGAGTGACTGCCCCCCATCCTCGGAGGCTTGCATCCGTGGTCACCAGGACCCAGTCCTGTATGCCGAACCTGCGGCCCTCGAGAAGGTGAGCACTCTGCAGCCACCAAAGAATAGACACCCTGGCCCTTGGGGACAGGGTGATCAGCAGATGCATCTGAAGATGCGATCCGGACCACTTGTCCAACAGATCCCACTGACAGATCCTCACATGGAACCTGCCGAAGGGAATGGCTTCGTATGAAGCCACCATCTTTACCAGGACTCGCACGCAGTGATGCACCAATACCTGTTTTGGTTTCAGGAGGTTCCTGACCAGAGATGCTAATTCCTGGGCCTTCTCCACCGGGAGAAACACCTTCTTCTGTTCTGTGTCCAGAATCATGCCCAGGAAAAACAAGGAATCAGCTGCAACTTTGGAACATTCAGAATCCAGCCGTGCTGTTGAAACACTTCCTGAGAGAGTGCTACGCTGACCAACAACTGCTCCCTGGACCTCGCCTTTATGAGGAGATCGTCCAAGTACGGGATAATTATAACTCCCTTCTGCCGAAGGAGTATCATCATTTCGGCCATTACCTTGGTAAATATTCTCGGTGCCGTGGACAGGCCAAACGGCAACGTCTGGAACTGGTAATGACAGTCCTGTACCACAAACCTGAGGTACTCCTGGTGAGGTGGGTAAATGAGGACATGCAAGTAAGCATCTTTGATGTCCAGCGACACCATAAAATCCCCCTCTTCCAGGCTTGCAATAACCGCTCTGAGCGATTCCATTTTGAACTTGAATTTCTTTATATAAGTGTTCAAGGATTTTAAATTCAGAATGGGTCTCACCGAACCGTCCGGTTTCGGTACCACAAACATTGTAGAATAGTAACCCCTTCCCTGTTGAAGGAGGGGGACCCTGATAATCACTTGCTGGAGGTACAGCTAGTGAATTGCCGCCAGTACTACCTCCCTTTCCATGTGGGGAGCTGGCAAGGCTGATTTGAGGTAACGGCGGGGGGGGGGAGTCGCTTCAAATTCCAGCTTGTATCCCTGAGATACAATTTGTATAGCCCAGAGATCCACCTGTGAGCGAACCCACTGGTTGCTGAATATTTGGAGACGCGCCCCCACCGCACCTGGCTCCGCCAGTGGAGCCCCAACGTCATGCGGTGGACTTAGTGGAAGCAGGGGAGGACTTTTGTTCCTGGGAACTGGCTGCATGGTGCAGCTTCTTACCTCTACCCCTGCCTCTGGCAAGAAAGGATGCGCCCCTGACTCTCTTGCCTTTCTGGGAACGAAAGGACTGCATTTGATAATAAGGTGCTTTCTTAGGCTGTGAGGAAACCTGAGGCAAGAAAGTCGACTTTCCAGCTGTCGCTGTAGACACGAGGTCCGACAGACCGTCCCCAAACAATTCCTCACCCTTATAAGGCAAAACCTCCAAGTGTTTTTTAGAATCAGCATCTCCTGTCCATTGCAGAGTCCATAAGACCCTCCGGGCAGAAATGGACATAGCATTAATTCTAGAGCCCAGCAGGCAAATGTCCCTCTGAGCATCCCGCATATATAAGATGACGTCTTTGATATGGCCCAGGGTTAGCAAAACAGTATCTCTGTCGAGGGAATCTATGTCGTCTAACAGAGTATCTGTCCACGCTGCTACAGCACTACACATCCAGGCTGAAGCAATAGCAGGTCTCAGTAGAGTACCAGAGTGTGTATACACTGACTTCAGGATAGCTTCCTGCTTTCTATCCGCAGGCTCCTTTAGGGTGGCCGTATCCTGAGACGGCAGGGCCACCTTTTTAGATAAGCGTATCAGCGCCTTGTCCACCCTAGGGGATGTTTCCCAACGTAACCTGTACGTTGGCGGTATTGATTTATGGAATCATATTTATGAATATTAATATTTAATATAACATATATGGTTATTAATATATGGATATATTTAAATTAATATGCGTTATCATATATATCTGCAAATATATTATGTCAGGCTTACAAATTAATTGGCTGATAAATATATGCAGTCCTTATATATATATGACTTATGAAATTATGAAGTTAAGATTCCTTAAAGAGAGTTCAAGCTTGAATATTACCGCTCTTTTTATATGATTCTTTATTTACAGGCAGATCAAATCGTACAGAATAAGATATACACAGTAGTGATATATATACTAATTATAATTATATTAAGCTATGCTATGTTTCCTTCGTTACATAACATAAAACAACATGACATAAGTTTCACAAACAGTTTCAATTATTATCATAAAATGTATACTTGCAAGTTAAAGATTGCCATCCCAAGAATCATTCCTTCTGCATGTTCTCCATGACTTCTCCTCCTGACTGACTTCCTTCCTTCTGTCCTTCTCCTCCTTCCTTCTCCCTCCTCTCCTTACTAACTCCTAACTACAAGTCTGGTCCTTTTATCTCATATTTTACCAATTCAAACTATCATATTCTCATAGTTTCCAATGGAATAGGTAATTATAGGTTTGTCAGATTCCAAGGTGTAATAAAACAAACATTGAACTGGGCTGTCGTGTCCTGTTCACGGAGGCATGGTGTCATAAAAGTGTGGTGTCCACACTGCCTTAAGCAAGTATAGTATTGTAAAATCTGGAATGTCTTTTCATCCAAAGTTCTGTTGTATTGACAAGTTTTCCTGGGGTCGGTTACACAATGTTTTATCAATGGATGTGATCTCTTTTCATAGTAGTTAATTGATGCTCCCTAGCTTTTAACCTTCACTGGACAATAGACAAACCAGTAGATTCTGATCTACTGTAAGCACACCTGTGAATTCCAATGACCAACAGAGCTCTGTCACATACCTATTATCATTTATGGCCTAATACCTTTTCTCTACAATGACTCTTGATCTTACTGTAACCTCTCTGGCCTTATTTATGACTAGAGCAGAATAAACCTGTTCCCTACACTATTTTTTACCATCTTGCTGTAAAACACAAATATACAGTATATCTATATAAACACATACACAAACCTAATCTCTTAAATCAGCTAAACATTACCTCATACATTCAAACTTATTTCATATCTATTCCTTACTATATATATCCAGTATACTGTCCACTATGGTAACATCGCCTATTTATAATGAATTATATTTTGATTCAGACAATATCCATTGCCCTAATATTATACTAAGTGCAGACAATTACCTATAAGGCAACAGTCGCCCCCTTGTGGCCATGAGAAATTCTTTTGATTGGCCACACATTAAACTAGCGTAATTGCTTCCAAATACATTTCAAAATATTCCTTCAAACATAACTTTCGTTGTAACCATAATATATACCATAAGTGTAATAATAATAACCATTATGATTTTAAAAATCTCTAAAAATTCTTAGCTTACCTAACCTTATTCTACTTTTTAACTAAAGCAGACAAAACTGAGGTTTTTATTCAGTATTCATGAGGAAAACTAATTTCTACAGACATTTGGAATACCATAGCCCAATTGTAGACCTTTTTTCTGTATCTGGATCAGTACGTTTGGACATTTTTGCTGTTCTTGTATGTAGCAATTTACTGGGATAAGACTGTCATCTGCGTGGTTTGCTTGCAATTGGAGATGCCTTGCGTTTGCATTATGGCCTTGCGTTTGCAACATTTGCACCATTACTAGAAGTAGAATTCTTCGTAGCAGCTGCTCCTTTGCTTGCCATTTCGCTGTTTGAGGCAGAGGGCTGTGTACGTCGAGTGCTGTGTCTTGAACATTCAGTACTTGTGACGACCCTCAGTAATAGTAATAGTCTTTATACAGTCTTTAGCAGTTCTGTTTCCTTTGCGTTTATCCAATGCCGCAGTTGTGACCAGTGTCCATATTGCTTTTGCACAAACAGGTTGTGATTTTGAATAGAACAGGCATATATGAAACAGTCTTTTTTTTTTTCTTTCTTTCTTTCTTTCCTTGCTTGTTAATAGTAGGTCTTAATTGTCTTCGGGCAATAGTACCACAAATGGCTGTGAGTAGTACACCTACTCTGTTCTGTATTTCCTCACTGAATAAATTACCATGCAGTCTTAAATCTCCTTATTCTACCTTGTACCTATTTATACATCTCAATCTTACATAAACTTATACCAGTTTAACCCATATAAAGGCGTTTTCTATCCTACCTATATTTTGACTAATAATTATTTAAAATGCTTTTGATGTGTATATAGTAACATCCTATCAATACAATAAATGAATATAATTTTGCTTCAAACAGATATTAAATATCATTTAGGAATGGCTTTAAATATATCTAATTCCATCCAATATTATTTTATATGCAGCCATGTGCATATACAGTGACCCTGTTATGCTACAAATAATTATCTTAGACTTGTGACAGTCTTTATTAAGAGAATTATTCATCCCACTTAATAATCTCGGCCCAATTTGTTATAACGTGGTATACCATCCTGTATTAGATATTTAATTACTTTTGAAGCTTTTACGAAGGAAGCATAGGTAGTATCTATTGTGTAATATATAAAAAAAACATAAAATATTTACAAGGTATATATGCAATGATATAAAATATATCTCAGACAAATGTTTACATATATGTGATTAAGGTATATGAAGGGATGAGACAGTTCTGTATAATCACAGTGATGAGATGTGCTGTACACTGTTGTGGGAGTGTACATGTAGTTTGAAAGACAAGTAAATGATTACTTGTGATGAAAGGGTTAATGAAAACCTTCCCCTTTCTTGTGAAACTGGAAAACTCCTTGAGGATTTGTCCATATATCAGTCTTTAGGGATGCTATGTAGATTTTGCTGGATAGCAGCGATGAAAGGGTTAATGAAGACCTTTTCCCTTGTAAATTGGAGTCTTTTTGGAGTCTTGCACCATTCTGTATACAGGTTGCCAGGATTACTATGAATCAAACAAAAATACATACAATGACTATCACAGATATTTATACAGTGATTTAACATAGCTTGCTATGCATTCTGTCCTATCTGCTGCATGTTATCAGGTACAGAATTTACAAATGTGTCTTTTAACGATTGAATAACAAACAAACAATTGTTTCTGGCCTGTGCCAATCTTTCCTGTCACATTGTGTGTCAATGACAGCACAATTGTCGCTGCAGATATGATGCAGGTTTAATTTGGAAACTGTGGCTGTTTGAACATCAAAGCAAACAATGGCTTCATTGGATCTAACAAGTAAAGGAATGATACTACCGTATTCACTTGTGACCATACTCCCTTGTGATGCAGCCTGGTCCCAGACTGTCTTTAACCATAGCGTTTGCTGCTTGGTGTGGCTCCTTAGTTTGGAAGAATCTTGGAGCTTCTGAAAAAACCTACTTTTGTGGGGAGAGAAACTTGTTAAACTTTGCCAAATATGTATTGCAGGTCCCAGGGCTTTCTGTCTTTCCACACCTGTAATAAAATGGTTATGGCACCAGGGCATAAAAACATTTTCATCCTGGTGATCCTTTTTGTCATTGTTAATTGGTGTGTGGTTTGCAGAATGACACTCTGCATGTGGTCTCTCTGAGAGCATGCAAACATTTGCACCATCACTAGAAGTCTCTGAGTGCTCTGTGGGGGTTACATAAGTTTGGGAACTTTGTTTGTAAACATGCATTCCTGAATTAATTTCATGGATTTTCCCTTTAAACATGTTTCCAGGTGAATACATTTCAAGGTTTGCAACTCTGGTTGCCATGGGAGTTTTCACCATGGGGAACTTCCCCACCCCTGTGTGCACTGTACTGCTGCTATCAGTGTTTAAATCTGCTGACAATTCACCTTTGCCTAAGGGCATAACAAATTCTTCATTTACATTGGGAACTCTGAGAGTGTATTCAGCAGAATACTCATAATCTGAGTTACAATGATCTTCCCCCTTACTAGACACAGTATAGGGGACATCTCCTATTGCTGCTACCTCCTTTACATTAATGTGCTGTCTGATGATAGACACATCCGGCACATTGCTACTTTCTTCATTTACCAAAGAGGCTGTTCTGCTGGTGGTCTGTGTGACCATAGCAGACTCTGTGTGCTGCACATGGACAATGCTGTCCTGAGTCTCACCTACATCTACAATGTTCTCCCTTGTACTTCCTTTTATCTCCTCCTGAGAGGTCATGACAGTTTGCTTACAATCTGCCAGGCTTTTTGCTTCTGCCCCAAACTTTTTCTGTTTATTTTTCTGTTTAAGGGACTTAAATAATGAATGCATTTTTGCATTAATGGTCAGGCACGCCTTACGAAGACGCGAACCTGATTCTTCTTTACATTTCTGTTTGGCTTCTAAAGCCGCAGTTCTGCGCATTTTTCTTAATGCTACAGAAAACTTTTGCATTTTTAACATTGCAATCATTTACAATGCTAAATTTTTATATTCTTTGTTTTTAGTACTGAAGGTATCCTCTCCTTAAGATTGACCGGTGTCTTAAGGTTAAACTCTAATACCTGGTACATTTATTCATTTATTTGGAAATACTCTTTTCCACTGTGCACATTTTCTATTCTAGGCCTTTAAATTCTTTATTCTCATTTGTAACCTATTCCACTGTGATCTTGTATTTTGCCAGCAGGCTTATAGCCTTTGGTGCTGCTTCCTAATAGATATTATGTTAGTTAAAATAACGTATATTGCACTAACACATTTATCCTAGGTTATACAGAATACAAAATTGACATTACACAATGGTAATAAATTTTCATAGATACATCCCCACCGTGATTCTGCAGATTTGGTAGCCAGCTTATAGCATCTGCTACTCCTCATAAATATTATAGATCAGATAATCAGATTCAGTAATAACAAGTCCCTTCATGGTCGCCAATATTGATTTATGGAATCATATTTATGAATATTAATATTTAATATAACATATATGGTTATTAATATATGGATATATTTAAATTAATATGCGTTATCATATATATCTGCAAATATATTATGTCAGGCTTACAAATTAATTGGCTGATAAATATATGCAGTCCTTATATATATATGACTTATGAAATTATGAAGTTAAGATTCCTTAAAGAGAGTTCAAGCTTGAATATTACCGCTCTTTTTATATGATTCTTTATTTACAGGCAGATCAAATCGTACAGAATAAGATATACACAGTAGTGATATATATACTAATTATAATTATATTAAGCTATGCTATGTTTCCTTCGTTACATAACATAAAACAACATGACATAAGTTTCACAAACAGTTTCAATTATTATCATAAAATGTATACTTGCAAGTTAAAGATTGCCATCCCAAGAATCATTCCTTCTGCATGTTCTCCATGACTTCTCCTCCTGACTGACTTCCTTCCTTCTGTCCTTCTCCTCCTTCCTTCTCCCTCCTCTCCTTACTAACTCCTAACTACAAGTCTGGTCCTTTTATCTCATATTTTACCAATTCAAACTATCATATTCTCATAGTTTCCAATGGAATAGGTAATTATAGGTTTGTCAGATTCCAAGGTGTAATAAAACAAACATTGAACTGGGCTGTCGTGTCCTGTTCACGGAGGCATGGTGTCATAAAAGTGTGGTGTCCACACTGCCTTAAGCAAGTATAGTATTGTAAAATCTGGAATGTCTTTTCATCCAAAGTTCTGTTGTATTGACAAGTTTTCCTGGGGTCGGTTACACAATGTTTTATCAATGGATGTGATCTCTTTTCATAGTAGTTAATTGATGCTCCCTAGCTTTTAACCTTCACTGGACAATAGACAAACCAGTAGATTCTGATCTACTGTAAGCACACCTGTGAATTCCAATGACCAACAGAGCTCTGTCACATACCTATTATCATTTATGGCCTAATACCTTTTCTCTACAATGACTCTTGATCTTACTGTAACCTCTCTGGCCTTATTTATGACTAGAGCAGAATAAACCTGTTCCCTACACTATTTTTTACCATCTTGCTGTAAAACACAAATATACAGTATATCTATATAAACACATACACAAACCTAATCTCTTAAATCAGCTAAACATTACCTCATACATTCAAACTTATTTCATATCTATTCCTTACTATATATATCCAGTATACTGTCCACTATGGTAACATCGCCTATTTATAATGAATTATATTTTGATTCAGACAATATCCATTGCCCTAATATTATACTAAGTGCAGACAATTACCTATAAGGCAACAGCGGGAAAGGGTACGCCATCAGTAACCTCTTAGAAATCACTAATTTCTTATCAGGGGAACTCCACGCTTCTTCACACAATTCATTTAATTCATCAGATGGGGGAAGTGTCACTGGCTGCTTTTTCTCCCCAAACATATAAACCCTCTTGGTATTAACAGGGTTAATCTCAGAAATGTGTAATACATCTTTCATTGCAATAATCATGTATCGGATGGCCTTAGTCATTTTAGACTGTAAATGTGCCTCATCATCGTCGACACTGGAGTCGGACTCCGTGTCGACATCTGTGTCAACCATCTGAGATAGAGGGCGTTTATGAGCCCCTGACGGGTTCTGAGTCGCCTGGGCAGGCGCGGGCTGAGACCCCGGCTGTCCCAAGGCTGCAGCGTCATCAAACCTTTTATGTAAGGAGTTTACATTGTCATTTAAGACCTTCCACATATCCATCCAATCAGGTGTCGGCCCCGACGGGGGGGGACACACCACACTTATCTGCCCTTGCTCCGCCTCCACGTAACCTTCATCAAACATGTTGACACAGCCGTACCGACACACCGCACACACACAAGGAATGCTTAGACTGAGGACAGGACCCCACAAAGTCGTTTGGGGAGACAGAGAGAGAGTATGCCAGCACACACCACAGCGCTATATAACACAGGGATTTTCACTGATAATAAGTGATTTACCCAATAGCTGCTTTTTATGTCTTATTTGCGCCTAAATTTATGTGCCTCCCCTCTCTTTTTAACCCGTCTTGTACCTGGATACTGCAGGGGAGAGCCTGGGGAGCTGCTTCCAGCGGAGCTGTGAAGAGAAAATGGCGCTGGTGTGCTGAGGAAGAAGGCCCCGCCCCCTCAGTGGCGGGCTTCTGTCCCGCTTTCTGTGTAAAAAAATGGCGGGGGATTTTACATATATACAGTGCCAGAATGCATATATGTATTTTTATACCAAATGTACTTCAATTGCAGCCCAGGGCGCCCCCCCTAGTGCCCTGCACCCTACAGTGACCGGAGTGTGTAAGTGTGCTGGGAGCAATGGCGCACAGCTGCGGTGCTATGCGCTACCTTAATGAAGACAGGAGTCTTCAGCCGCCGATTTCGTCGTCTTCAAGCTTCTGTTCTTCTGGCTCTGCAAGGGGGACGGCGGCGCGGCTCCGGGAACGGACGATCGAGGACAGGTGCCTGTGTTCGAACCCTCTGGAGCTAATGGTGTCCAGTAGCCTAAGAAGCACAAGCTAGCTGCAAGCAGGTAGGTTTGCTTCTCTCCCCTTAGTCCCACGTAGCAGTGAGTCTGTTGCCAGCAGAAGCTCACTGAAAATAAAAAACCTAATAAATACTTTATTTACTAGTAAGCTCAGGAGAGCCCACTAGGAGCACCCAGCTCTGGCCGGGCACAGATTCTAACGGAGGTCTGGAGGAGGGGCATAGAGGGAGGAGCCAGTGCACACCAGATAGTACCTAATCGTTTCTTTAGAGTGCCCAGTCTCCTGCGGAGCCCGTCTATTCCCCATGATCCTTACGGAGTTCCAAAGCATCCACTAGGACGTCAGAGAAAATCGGAAACTGATGATGCTTTGTTTGTGGGGATGAGCCAAGATTTCAATTGTTTGACAATGGTTGTTTAACATAAACACAGTACATTTTTAGATACACATCTGCCATTTGAAAGTGGTGCTACATTGACTAGCGATTTAGTACACTAAAGATGTGGCATCTACATTATCTCACACTATGTGGTAGAAAATGCTAGATAAGTCAGGACACAATTGTACAGCTCAACTCTCTTCTCAAAGCACTCTCAATCTTGTACTCAAACCTTCACACACCTGTGAAATCCATGTCTCGCTCCTAACATAGTATTCAAGGTTGAAAAGAGGCAAAATGCCCATCGCGTTCAACCTGTATTTTGTATTGAGTTGATTTTAATGTACCTGCTGAAGAATGTTTTATGACTAGTTAACAACTACAAATCATATAACACCCGGAATAACAACTTCAATATTTTAAATGTTGTAACCTTGGATATCCTTTTCAATCAGAAATGCATCCAATCCCCTTTTAAATGCATTTACAGTGTTCACCATTACCACCTTCCCTGGAAGGGGATTCTAAATCCTTATTGCCCTAACAGTGAAGAACCCTTTCCACCGTTGCGTGCATAATTTTCTCTCCTCCAGCCTCAGCGAGTGCCCACATGTCCTAAACAGAGTTATTTTAATAAAGAATTCCTCTGATATCTCTTTGTAGTGCCCATTTACATATTTGAAGATATTAATGTCTCCTCTTAGACACCTCTTTTCCAGTGTATACATGTTCAACCTAGTAAGCCTTTCCTCATAATCCAGTCCCTCTAGCCCTTTAATCAATTTAATAGCTTGCCTTTGAACCCTTTCAAGTTCATCAATATCTTTTTTATACAGTGGTGCCCAAAACTGAACACAATATTCCAGGTGTGGACGTACCAATGATTTTGCACAGTGGCAGAATTACATCCTCATCCCTTGTCTCAATTCCCCGTTTTATGCACGCTAACACCTTACTTGCCTTCTTTACTGCGCTTTGACATTGTATATGGTTATTAAGTTTATTATCAATGAATACTCCCAAATCCTTTTACAAAACTGTTAACCCTAGACTTTCCCGGTTTAATATGCAGGATGCAAGTTTATTTTTAGTCCCGAAATGCATAACCTTGCATTTTTCTATATTGAACCTCATTCTCCATTTAGACGCCCACATTTCAAGTTTAGATAAGTCATTCTGCAGAGACTCCACATCTATTTCTGAATTAATTACCCTACACAGTTTAGTATCATCTGCAAAGATTGACACTGTGCTTTCCAGGCCTATTTCTAGGTCATTGATAAATATGTTGAACAGTAGTGGCCCAAGTACGGACCCCGATGGTATTCCGCTGACTACTGGTGTCCAGCTTGAGAACTTCCCGTTGACCATTACTCGCTGTACCCTGTTGTCCAGCCAGTTACTTATCCATGTATAAACAGTTTTTCCTAGGCCCAACTCTTTTAATTTGATGATTTGTTTCCTGTGAGGCACTGTATTGAAGGCTTTTGCAAAATCTAAGTCGACCACATCCACTGCTTTTCCTTCGTCAAGATTGTCGCTCACTTACTCGTAGAAGTTAACTAAGTTAGTCTGACATGATCTGTCCCTCACAAACCCATGCTGGTTCTTGCTAATAATCTTAGTGGTCTGCAGATACTCCTGTATGCTATCCCTTAGAATTCCATCCAATATTTTCCCCACTATAGATGTCAAACTAACCGGACTAAAGTTACCCGGACAATTTTTGGATCCCTTTTTAAATAATGGCACTACCTCTGCTATACGCCAATCCTTCGGTACCATGCCAGATCTTACTGAACTATTGAAAATCAAGTATAGGGGTCTTGCTAGTTGTGACCTAAGCTCCATAAGAACCCTCGGATGAAGTCCGTCCAGGCCAGGTGATTTACTAATCTTTATTTTGTGTAATATCTCCCCGACTACTTCTTCACTTGAACAAGTATATAACCATGAATACTTACTGTCACTATCGCTATGAACTACTCCCACCACCAGTTCTTCTCTGGTGAACACTGATAAAAAAATGTGATCAGTATCTCTGCTTTTGATTCGGCATCATTTAACAATACTACAAATTCATCTTTTAATGGACCTATTTTTTCCTTCTTTAACCTTTTTACTGTTTATGTATTTAAACAAAATTAGGATTGGTTTTACTCTCTAGCAATTTGCTTTTTGTTTCCAATTTTAGCTGCTCTTATTACATTTTTGCATCTTTTACTGCATTCCTTGTAGTACTGGAATAAATCCTCCTTTCCATTAGATTTAAATGCTTTGAAAGCACGCCTCTTTTTATCGATTTTGGCCTTGACTTTCTTGTTAAGCATGACTACATGACTTATCCTGTGATGCTAACCTTTTATTGACTTCCCCTACCAAAGCCCAAACAGACTCTCCCAGAGTGATTTAATCTTTAAACAATGCCCAAAATGTATTTTTGTGCTTACTCAACTCTCTCCTATATTAATCACATTAATGCGCATGCACAAATGTCAAAATCTTCACTTTGAGTCAAAAATGCTCTCTATATTTCAGGTTTGCCCTCCTCAAATAGAATGTAAGTTCACTCAAGCACAGGCCCTTCTAGCTGCTGTATTCATTACGGTCATGTTCTATCCACTGTATTTCAACTAATGCTATTGCCATTTTACATTTAAAAATCCCACCAGGATCCGTTATCAGCAATCGGGATCCCGACAGTCAGGAGGCCTTTAGCGGGATCCAGACGGACAGAAACCAGACACATTTCAGAGTTAAGTGCTGTTGTCTGTCTCCTGACTGTCAGATCCTGGCTGACGCTATTTCGTACCCAACCCATTCCACTGACAGATCAAACCAGAGAGGAAAAAGGCCGGCAATGTGCTGGCACAGGTGATTATTAAAAAGGGGTTGGGGGGAGGAAGGGTTACGACTGTCATGACCTGGTCCATGTTAATGGTCATACAGTATATTTTGATTTACACAAAGTAAATGAACTTGTATCAAACAAAAAAAAGCATGTTGATAAAAGTCCATATTTGCACTATTGAAATATCAAACATATTTTCTTTCATTTAACATGCGCATTGGGTTAATGAAAAGGAGGAATAAACTTAAAAAGAATAACAACATGAAGCAGGTATAATTGACAGGTATGTAGAATTTGTTTTAATCGCACATTAGGTATTTCAAAATAAGGTGAACAAAATAATAAAAAAATTCTTAATAGATTTAAAACTTACAATATCCTCAGGGAGCTATAATTATAAAGGTTTTCTCCATGTTACAATTGTGAAACAGCTGTGCTTATTCTAAGAAGATGAATGAGAAGCAACGGCACGTGTTTATCTAATCAAGATTAAGTAATTTTAAACTGCATTACCACTAATGGTTGTGGACAACATATAAGCAACTTATTAGCTGTTTGCATCATCTATATACTGTAATTCTCTAATTGTTGTCCTGTCTCCAACATTAATGTGCAGTGGAAGTCGGGGCATGCGCCTCAACAGCTCCTACTGCTAGAGAATTGGGACAGACCTACTGTAATCTAGGAAGGGGTGGACCCACAGGCAGAGTAAGATGACCCAGCAAATGTCTGGTCCCTTTACTAATATTATAATACAATTACCAAGCATTACTACTGCTATGAATGTGTAAAGAAGTACCAGTTTCCTCACAAAGAACCCGACACATGTAAAAGGTGCATGAAATAGATTACACAGGTGATTGGTTAATTTTTTTTTTTTTAGCAATTTATATATACTCCCCATAATATGTAAAAAAAAAAAAAACCTGTTAGTAAAACGTGAAATAACAGATGAGACAGATTTTGGTTAACATTTACACATTAATTCTATAAAAGACTAGTGTTATTCATATTTCTTTAAACCCCTATTATATGAATTATATTAGAAAACAGTGGGTTCTGAAGTCATCACTTCAGTATATTTTAAGAGTAAGGCACTGTAAATTGTTGAGTATTAGAAGTCACTTCTTATATCCTCAGCAGTATAAAGCACCCAGCTTATTGTAACACCATTGTTTAAATAATGAAGGAAATTGATTTAAAAAAAAGCGTAAAATAAAAACAAATGCCCACCTTTTTGTTATTCCATACGCAACACATACATAGGTTTCTTTATGAAAACTTACAATTTAAGTATTTCATATTTAGCAGAAGCACTTTATGACATATATAAAAATAAATTTATATATGACAGCTTATGTTATCTTTAGAAAAAAGAATAAAAAAGTTATATTCCCAGCATACAGTACCTTGACGAGATTTATGACAGTTTCCGTCTCTTATCAACTCTACTGTTACATATCAAAAATATTAAATGCACTTTTACAGATTCAAAATATGAATACAGCAGAGAATAATTTTTGGTTGGGTGGAGACTCAAAATGGTGCCACCACAGTGATAGGAGCTGCTTGGGTCTTACACGAATGGGAGTCCCTAAACACCCCCAGTTTACAAGACAAGTTTCAAATGGTTAGTGTAGGAACCAGGCGCTAACCTTTGTGCATCCATATAAAATTAGTGATTTGTCCAGGGGGAATTAAATGGGTTTTTCAAATATACCTTAACTGAGATATTTGATGCTCAGGTTAGCACTATCTGAATGGCATAACCAATAAGTGAAATACTCTGGTTTAAAACAAACAAATAGAACAATTTAATCATTAAAAATATATGTTATGGTAAGAACTTACCGTTGATAACGGTATTTCTCCTAAGTCCACAGGTTCCACAGGATAACAATGGGATATGATGGAGTGACAGCGGATTTGCACCAATCAGTCAAAGCTTTCCGGCCTCCCAGCATGCAACGGACCCGTCCATATATCCCCGCCCCCTGGCTCAGGCAAATAGGTTGTATTCCAAAACTCAAGGCAGGAGCATTATGTAGAACCCTAATCAGGTGAGAAGAGCACACATGTACACCTTTCCGTACAAGAAGGAAGAGGTTAGTGAGTAAAAAAGGATCCCCAAATCAGGCGAGTCAGGGTGGGATTCATGTGGAACCTGTGGACTTAGGAGAAATACCGTTATCAATGTTAAGTTCTTACCATAACGTATATTTCTCCGGCAGGGTCCACAGGTTATCAACTGGATAACAATGGGATTTCCCAAAGCCGTTTAGTAGTGGGGACGCTCCTGATGCTCAGGAGAATCATTCGCCCGAATTCAGCATCGTGAGAGGCAAAGGTATCCAAGGCATAATGTCTTAATGAATGTGTAAATGGAAGACCATATGGCTGCCTTACATATCTGTTCTGTTTAACCACCACATTGTGCTGCCCATGAAGGACCTACCATACGAGTAGAGTGAACAGAGACATTAGCCGGAACAGGGAGATCAGCTTGAAAATATGCTTCGTCATTTGAAGTCATCTTGCCAGTGTCTGCCTACCAGCAGGTCATCCTCTCTTATGAAACTAATAGAAAATGAAAAGAGAATATGCTTTTCTGATGACACGGATCACGTCCAGCGATGCATCTCCTGCAGAAAAAGTGCAGACCCTAAAAGGTCAGGACAATATTTCCTTTGTTAAGGTGGAACTTAGTCATCACCTTAGGAAGATACCCAGATCTAGTTCTGAGAACTACTTTATATGGACAAACATCAGAAATTGGGAACAATAAGACAATCTCTAAGTCTGATATTCTTCTAGCTGACAACTTATCCATATTTTTAAACGATTCAAATGGGGCAACTTGAAGGACTTTCAGGACTAAACAAGTCCCACGGAACTGTAGGAAAAACAACCAAAGGTTGAATACGCAGCATACCCTGGAAAAAAGGTACGCACACCCTGTAAGTTGGTCATTTACTTTTGGAACTCTACAGTCGATGCCGATCCTTACTTCTCTCAAGGAAGCCATCTATTCCTGTCTGAAGGAATGCTAAGACCCTGGAAACTCTGAAACATTTTTAGGGTCCCATTCACCTACAGCACCTGGTGTTTGCAGATGTTCCCCATGCAAGTATTCACCAGGCCCAACACTGCATAGTTTACCAGATCTGGTGAGATTGGGCATAGCCAGTGTGTTGTGGCTGTAGATTTTATTTCACTGCACCAATGAATATAGGCTTGCCATATTTGGTGATGAATGCAAGCTAAGGAAGGTTTCCTTGTTCTGAAACTGTTTGAAAGCATCCTCTTGACCTGAGGATAGAGGTTTCAATGGCCACGCTGTCAAAGACAGTCGACCCACATGTCTGTGATAACCAGGACCCTGCATTAGTAGGTCTGGACATTGAGGGAGCAGAAGTAGAGCATCCATTGCCATTTTCTGCTGGTCTTCCTGTTTAAACTTTCTCACCACCCTGGATAATAAGGTAATTAGAGGAAAACCCATCCGCCAGATGAAGGTCCTGTCTCACCGATAAGGCATCCACAACGATTGCCCTGGGATCATTTGTTCTTGACCCGTATATGAGCATTTTTTTTGTTCAGCCAAGACATTCTGAGATACATCTCTAGCATGCACCTCTTGTTTTCTAGAGTCAGGAAGATCTCTGGGTGTAGAGCCCATTCACTCCTCTGAATGGTATATCGACTTGAAAAAGTCTATTTCCCCATTTATGATTCTCGGACTGAGAACGGCGGACAAGGTTGGATGATGAAATCCTACCTCTTAGGTATGTGACTTGCCTTCTTCATCCCCATTTGGCTGAGAGTTCCTCCCTGATGTTGAGGTGCCCTACAAAAAAAATCTCCTTCCATTGCATCAGCCCAGGCAACCACTACCTTTGCCATTTAAGCCAAAGCCAAGGCTTGGCCTCATGACTGCACTAGACAGGAAAATTTAAAGCAAAGCTATTGTAGATTCTCCTTATCTACTTTAGGAGCCATCTCCCCTTTTTTTAAACAATCCCCAGCTGGAAGCAGATCATAGGAATTCAATTTCTTAGGAATTCTACCATTTTATTGGGTGTAACCAAAACCTCTTCCATGATTTCCGTCAGCTGATCTTGGAACTCAAGTATTGGGATGTTTAAACAAAGATGCCTTGGTTTTTAACACAGGCTTTGCTGTATCCTCTAAGGATAAGATGGCTTCATTGCTTTCAATTAACTCAACTATATTCGAGAGCTGAAACCTATATTTTTCAAATGATGAAGTAGAATAATTGGGCTTTTATCTTCTGATAAATCTAAACAATGTGTATGTAAGGGCTTGTAAACCTATTCCTGGTACAGGATTTTTGGGGGGATTATCCATCTAACTTACTGGATAAAGCTTGTGTACATATAGCCCAAGGTGGATACAATTGTACCTCCATCCGCCATGAGTGCTGAGCTAAAACATTATGCATACAAGGCATCCCGAACCAGATCATAAGATGATAATACAGCTTCAAAACATGGTACGAGTGTCCTCACCGTTGCCGCTTTATTACATGATAATCAGCACTTCCAAAGTGTACTACACAATTTTGTGACTGTATCACTTTAACCTTTTTTCTTTAAAATGATATCCATTCGATCCTACTCATGCACCAACATTAAGGATCTGTAAAACAAACTGACAAACATGTAGTAAAGTCAGCATCATACTAGCAGTCAGTCACGTCATACATTAGTATATTAAGCAAAATTAGCACATTGTCAACTACAATAATATTTTAAGTATGTAGGAGAACACATTTACTGAATCATGTTTAACATATCTAACATATTCAGACGCAATGCAACAGAAACAACAGTAATGGTATACAGACTCATATGCAATAGGCACTTATCTAACTATTCGTTCTCAAAACAGTAGATAAAGATATAGTGCTGTATAGCCCGTACTCAGTAGAGTGGCATACAGGGAAACTCACCTCGCTTCCAGGATCAATCAATGCGTTAGCGAACGCTGAATGGATCCAGACGCTACTAGTGTACACTGCCGCTCCATGAACCTATAGTAAACACAGACGCACCAGTCACAAAGCCACCTATGCTGCCTCAGTGAACTCAGACGCAGCGGTCATGCAGCCGCCTAGGCTGCGACCAGGTCCCCTCGTCTCCCAGTGTAGCTGGAAGCATCTGAGACGGAAGTGAGGAAACAGTTAATGGCGGAAGACTCGGCGGAAACTGGTCATGAACCGGGGGGAGGGGTGACCAGGACAGCGTCTGACTCCCCACTGCTGAAATCAACCCTAGGGATTGCGGACTCATGCTATTCCTGGTGCCTATGATCCCTAAGGCCTAGCGCAGGAGCACCCGTGGTGGCGGCGCGTCAGTTACTGTTTGGTAGTCTCCTCCCAAAACAGTGCAGCTGTGTCCGTATTCCATGCATGCTACTCACAACCGATGTCTAACCTTCTCCCCGTGCACCGGCCACAGCCTGGTAACGTATGATGGACCTGCTAGTATATCTGACACAGACACCCGCCGAAACAGCACTGTACTCGTGGGTAAGTGTCGTCGCGACCCGGCGGAGAGTTGTTGGAGCGACTCTTTCCAAAAGGTGTATAAGACGCTGTTTAGAAAGATCACTCAAAAAATAGTAAGACTTTAAAAATAAAACAAGAAAGCTTGGGGCTGCTAACAATCCAGCAGCCTTCTGACCATGGTCCGGCTCCAGCCGCACCAAAAAAAAAAAAACTGATTAGCCTGAGCCATGGGGCGGGCATATATGGACGGGCCCTTGCATGCTGGGAGGCCGTAAAGCTTTGACTGATTGGTCCAAATACGCTGTCGTTCCATTATATCCCATTTTTATCCTGAGGATAACTTGTGGACCCTGCCGGAGAAACATGCTAACTCTATGTACGTGGTATAACACATTCAAGCAACGAAAAAAAACGATAATTATGTGAAGAAAGGTTTGTACCAGATTGTGACGTAACGAGACTACAGGTGGATTATAACAGGGTGGGCTAGCTTCACCCTGATACTGGCTCCTGGGCAGTCACTGATTGTAAATCCAATAGTGTGTCCACAGGCATGTGGAGTAGAGGTCCCTTGTGTAGATGACCAACGCGTTTCGAGACCTAGGTCTCTTCCTCAGGGCTTGTATGATATGGTGCTACTTGATTCAAAAATTGCAACAACATAAAAACGGGATAACCGTGTACTTCCGGACCGGAAGTGACCGGACGATATAAGAATAAACATTGTACTGCACTAAAATAGTATTTAATTCTATTAAGGTAGCTATAACCTATCAGGTATTTAACAAAAAATGGAGCTTCTATTAGCTCCCAGTGGTTCTACTGGGAGTGTCGCCGGTTCTGGAGTGGGAAACAAACATACCTTGACCTTTGTTGTAAATACACTGCTCAAAAAAATAAAGGGAACACTAAAATAACACATCCTAGATCTGAATGAATGAAATATTCTTATTAAATACTTTGTTCTTTACATAGTTGAATGTGCTGACAACAAAATCACACAAAAATTATCAATGGAAATCAAATTTATTAACCCATGGAGGTCTGGATTTGGAGTCGCACTCAAAATTAAAGTGGAAAAACACACTACAGGCTGATCCAACTTTGATGTAATGTCCTTAAAACAAGTCAAAATGAGGCTCAGTAGTGTGTGTGACCTCTACGTTCCTGTATGACCTCCCTACAACGCCTGGGCATGCTCCTGATGAGGTGGTGGATGGTCTCCTGAAGGATCTCCTCCCAGACCTGGACTAAAGCATCAGCCAACTCCTAGACAGTCTGTGGTGCAACGTGGCGTTGGTGGATGGAGCGAGACATGATGTCCCAGATGTGCTCAATTGGATTCAGGTCTGGGGAACGGGAGGGCCAGTCCATAGCATCAATGCCTTCATCTTGCAGGAACTGCTGACACACTCCAGCCACATGAGGTCTAGAATTGTCTTGCATTAGGAGGAACCTAGGGCCAACCGCACCAGCATATGGTCTCACCAGCATATGGTCTCACAAGGGGTCTGAGGATCTCATCTCAGTACCTAATGGCAATCAGGCTAACTCTGCCGAGCACATGGAGGGCTGTGCGGCCCCCCCAAAAAATGCCACCCCACACCATTACTGACCCACTGCCAAACCGGTCATGCTGGAGGATGTGGCAGGCAGCAGAACATTCTCCATGGCGTCTCCAGACTCTGTCACGTCTGTCACATGTGCTCAGTGAGAACCTGCTTTCATCTGAGCACAGGGCGCCAGTGGCAAATTTGCCAATCTTGGTGTTCTCTGGCAAATGGCAAACGTCCTGCACGGTGTTGGGCTGTAAGCACAACCCCCACCGGTGGACGTCAGGCCCTCATACCACCCTCATGAAGTCTGTTTCTGATCATTTGAGTAGACACATGCACATTTGTGGCTTGCTGGAGGTCATTTTGCAGGGCTCTGGCAGTGCTCCTCCTGCTGGGTGTTGCCCTCCTCCACGTCTCCTGATGTATTGGCCTGTCTCCTCGTAGCGCCCCCATGCTCTGGACACTACGCTGACAGACACAGCAAACCTTCTTGCCACAGCTCACATTGATGGGCCACCCTGGATGAGCTGCACTACCTGAGACACTTGTGTGGGTTGTAGACTCCATCTCATGCTACCACTAGAGTGAAAGCATCGCCAGCTTTCAAAAGTGACCAAAACATCAGCCAGAAAGCATAGGAGCTGAGAAGTGTTCTGCAGGTGGTGACCACAGACCAACTCCTTTATTGGGGGTGTCTTGCTAATTGCCTATAATTCCCACCTTTTGTCTATTCCATTTGCACAACAGCATGTGAAATTGATCGTCAATCAGTGTTGCTTCCTAAGTGGACAGTTTGATTTAACAGAAGTGTGATTGACTTGGAGTTACATTGTGTTGTTTAAGTGTTTCCTTTATTTTTTTGAGCAGTGTATATAAATAGACGTTATGGTAAGAACTTACCGTTGATAACGTGATTTCTCTTATGTCCACAGGTATCCACAGGATAACATTGGGATATGGTTGAGCGACAGCTGAAATGGCAACAAAACAGTCACAAGCTTTCTGGCCTCCCAGGATGCATCGGGGCCTCACCATATAGTCCCGCCCACTGACTCCGTCAGATCAGTTCTTTCCACAGCGAATTAGGCAGGAGCATCAGGTAGAGACCTGTTTAGGCGATAAGAACACATATGCACACCCTTCCATACAAGAAGGAAGAGGTTTAGTGATTGTCTAGATCCTCAAATCAGGTGCGTCAAGGTGGGAACCCTGTGGATACCTGTGGACATAAGAGAAATCACATTATCAACGGTAAGTTCTTACCATAACGTCTATTTCTCTGGCTGGGTCCACAGGATTATCCACAGGATAACATTGGGATTCCCAAAGCCAATTTTAATGGTGGGGACGCTCCTGATTACAAAGAAGGACCTTCCGCCCAAAGTCTGCATCATGAGAGGCAAAAGTATCCAAGGCATAATGTCTGATGTATGTGTTTATGGAAGACCATGTGGCTGCCTTACATATCTGTTCAGCTGAAGCGCCCTGTTGTGCTGCCCATGAAGGACCTACCTTACGTGTAGAGTGTGCAGAGACATTAGCCGGAGTAGGGAGATCTGCATGAGAATACGTTTCCGATATTACCATTCGGAGCGATCTCGCCAGCGTCTGTTTACTAGCAGGCCATCCTCTTTTATGGAATCCGTAGAGGATGAAGAGAGAATCTGTTTTTCTGATGGCACTAGTACGATCTATGTAGATTCTTAAAGCTCGGACAACTTCCAGTGACGCTTCTCCCGCAGATAGCCCAGTACCTGAAAAGCTGGGACTACAATCTCTTCATTCAGGTGAAACTTTGAAATCACTTTTGGAAGATAACCAGGTCTCGTTCTGAGAATTGCTCTGTCTGGAAAAAAAACATAGGAAAGGAGACTTACACAATAATGCTCCTAAATCTGACACTCTTCTGACTGACGCCATTGCCAGTAGAAAAAGCACTTTAGCCGTTAACCATTTAAGATCAGCCCTCTTAAGTGGTTCAAACGGAGGACCCTGGATGAATTTTAGAACTACATTCAAATCCCAAGGAGCTGCAGGAGGAACAAATGGAGGTTGAATATGTACAACTCCCTGAAAGAAAGTACGTACATCCTGTAATTCAGCAATCTTTCGCTGAAATCATACAGTTAATGCTGATACTTGAACTCTCAAGGAAGCAACTTTCAAACCTTTATCCAATACTGCTTGAAGGAAATCCAAAATCCTGGATACTTTAAAAGATCTTGGATTCAAACTTTTTCCAGTACACCAATGAATAGAGGCTTGCCATATTCTATGATACACACGAGCTGAAGAAGGCTTTCTTGCTTTTAGTTTGGATTACTTGTTTCAAAAATCCTCTAGCTTCTAAGATAGAGATTTCAATAGCCACGCCGTCAAAGACAGACAATCCAGATGACTGTGGCAACAAGGACCCTGCATTAGCAGATCTGGATGTTGAGGGAGCAGTATCGGTGCTTCCACGGACATTCTCAACAGATCTGTGTACCAATGCCTTCTTGGCCAAGCTGGAGCTATTAGAATTATCGCTCCCTTTGCTTGCTTTATTTTTCTCACTACTCTGGGTAACAGAGATATTGGAGGGAATAGATATGCCAGATGAAATTTCCATTCTACTGACAATGCGTCTACAAGGGTCCCTTGTTCTCGATCCGTACCTTGGAACTTTGTTGTTTAGACGAGACGCCATGAGGTCTATCTCTGGTAGACCCCATCTGTTCACTAGTGTTTGAAACACTTCTGGGTGTAATGCCCATTCTGTTTCCTGAATGGTGTGTCGACTGAGAAAATCTGCTTCTCAGTTCAGAACACCTGGGACAAACACTGCTGACAATGCTGGGAGATGGCGCTCTGCCCATCTTAGAATGGGAGTTACTTCCTCCATCAATCTTTTGCTGTGAGTTCCTCCTTGATGATTGAGGTACGCTACTGCTGTTGCATTGCCTGAGCAAATCTTGACCAGTCTTCCTTGCAGATTGTCATTTGCCTGAACTAGAGCCAAGTAAATGGCCCTTATTTCCAACAGATTTATTGGCAGGCGACTTTCCCTTGCGGTCTATTTCCCCTGGAACCAAAGGCTACCGAGTACCGCACCCCAGCCTTGCAGACAGGCAAATGTTGTCAGGACTTGCCATTCTTTTATCCAAAAGGGTCTCCCCTTGTTTAAATGGTTTGTCTGTAGCCACCACGCTAGAGACCTTATTGCATTTACTGGAAACTTTATCATCTGCTTTATTATCGTCTGATGATTTCCGTTCCATTTGGTCAGAATAAGGTACTGCAATGGTCTGGAGTGGAATTGCGCATATTCCCCCATGTCGAAGGTTGATACCATCAGATGTCTAACTCGAAAAATATCGCAGTACACACATCACGTACAAACTACACACAGATGGCCTCCGCGCATGTAGTTGTTCTGCCATGCGTGCGCATATTCGCAGTTTGCGTATGGTCGCTCCCGCGGTCCAGCGCATTAGCGTGTGGTATGGGTATTTACGGTAGAGTTTGTGAACGCATGGAAAAGCCATCAAAGCACATTACATATTTAATCCAAATAGTGCACAATGTACACATAGTCTCCCTGCACAGCACCAGTAAGTTACAACAGTTTAAATGGTATCAGAACAAAGGGATTCACCTTTACAGGATATGAGGGGACAGAACAAGTTTATAAGGCGGTGTTTGGTATCCAGCTGTAGGGTATTTTAAGGACAATATCCCGGTGTTGGTTTGCAGAAGATCACACGTACTTGCGAATAGTTATGCACAGGAGCAGAATATCAATATAAACTATATTTACTGTACATTTAGTATGCGGCGGGAACCCAGAGGAGACCACCCACAAGTGCATCTGGAACAGACATCACCCACCTATTCAAACCAACCTACAGATGTGTCCACATACATCTTTGCTATATCCCGCCATGTATGGCATGGTTTTGTCTGCCATAAGCTCAGAGATTTAGCCATGCCTTGTGATTTTTCTTAATTTGCATCTTTAATATGTTAATTTATTCATTTTCTGTTATGGCAAAAAAAAATTTTTAATTCATCCACTCGCTACTCGTGGAAAATAGCTTAGCCGTGTTTTGCATGTTGTGCCAAATTGGTAAAAAAGCAAAGATGTAAGTGGACACATCTGTATGACCTCTCCTGTACTGTAAATGACCATCCCTGTGTCCAATGGACAAAGATTACAGTATCCATTGTGTTAAGTTTTGGAAGATTGTATAAATGAGCAAGCTGCATGACTGGTCAGACAGACTCAAAAGGTCACCTACCCAGATGACTGAGGACCAGACTGGGAAGCGCGGTGAAAACCAAACATGTATGTACCGTTGACTGTAGCCATTATTCTGTTTTATTGTATTGCTTTGTCATTGTAACCCCCTTTCAGTAATAATATGGGGGGGTAATTCCAAGTTGATCGCAGCAGGAAATTTTTTAGCAGTTGGGCAAAACCATGTGCACTGCAGGGGAGGCAGATTTAACATGTGCAGAGAGAGTTAGATTTGGGTGGGGTGTGTTCAATCTGCAATATAATTTGCAGTGTAAAAATAAAGCAGCCAGTATTTACCCTGCACAGAAACAAGATAACCCACCCAAATCTAACTCTTTCTGCACATGTTATATCTGCCTCCCCTGCAGTGCACGTGGTTTTGCCCAACTGCTAACAAAAATCCTGTTGCGATCAACTTGGAATTACCCCCATGTTGTGGTGTCGGAACCAGGCATTTTAAATACAAACTGGTGTCGTGTTTTCCTTTCCCTGCTAAGGTTATAAGTGTATTACTATCACATGTATAGCTGTTAAGTGTTCACGGTGTATCTTTGGGTGTGTACGCACTGAGTGTACTTTGTACAGCCAGCGCGGCATTTGTACGCAAAGTACGTATACGGTACGAGGCTCTGTACGCTAACGGTGTAATAAGTACGTAGGTTGAGGATTAAGTACAGCGGCCGTAGCGGCTCCATTTAAATTGTATTAAATGTGTTTTTAAAGTGTTGCTTTTAGTCCTGTATGTAAATCAGCATTTACAATTGGGAGCATCGTCCGGTTTCCACATACTCACAGCCTAACAGGTCATAGCAGACAATCTATCAAGCAAAGGGCGGACAAGTTATCCTACGTAACCTTTTCTTGGTCGATGGATACGCTGAAAACCCTACTTGTGTGTTGATTAGATGGCGTCTGCTCTGTCTAGCCTGCAGAGGTGCTGGTAGAACCAGTAAAACACACAGGAAAAAAAGCTATTTAAAAATATGTGAATTTTTTTGGCACCAAAAACGTCAATAAAGGGGCACCGATACTTTGCATACCCTTTCACATTGTTGCAAAACAAAGTTCAAATAAGTCATATTGTGTTTGATTCAGATTGGACTGTTTATCTGTTAAGTAGATTTAAAAGTACATTTAAAAGTTGCTGCGTAGCCTTGATATAGTTTTTTTTTTTTTTTTTTAAACTCAGGACTAAAATAACTTCTGGTGCTTGTATGATTTGGGATTTCTGTGTGACAAAGGAAGCCGAATGGTCTGTCCTCCATTTTGGACTAACCACATGGCCTGTCCACCATCTTGTGTAAACCTCATGGATGTGGAAGGGGGAGGAGCAGTGGCCATTTTAGGAAGGTCATTTTCTAAATAGCTGATTTTCAGTCTGCTCAGAATCAGTTTCCTTTGTCACATCAAGCACCATTTATGAATTACCAATGCATTTATTTAACCCATGCCATAGTCAATTACAAATAGTTTCAATTGGGCCTAGTGAGAGTAAATGGTGAGATAAATGCTTGGCTTGGTGTAAGAAATTGCACACAAATAGAAAAAGGAAAGAAAGGGGTTTTTTTTTTTTTCCTTCCAAGACTTGCAGAATCTGCTTACTAGGGAGGATAGCCATTGAAATGCAAATTAACCGGTGTAACTGTTTTTTTTAGCAGTGAAAAGCAAATAGCTTTGATATACAAATAAGAGGTAAGGTGTCACATAGAAGGCTAGTGAATGATACATATATATATATATATATATATATATATATATATAATATTATAATTATGTGTATATTTATATCAGTGTATGTTCTGCAAGATAGCTATCCAATCTGAATCATATCATTTAAATTAGATTATTGCATTCATTTACATCTGTGTGAAATCGGATATATTTGTTGATATATAGTTAAAACTAAAATAACAATATTTTTAGTAAGTGTAAAGACACAAACGCAGGTCTACATAAAAGTTTATACAGAACAAGTTGTGTCTAGTGGGCAATTGTAATTAGTACTGTTCCCATTTATAGAGCTGTGGGATTTGTTTTATTGCGGACGCACGGTTTTGTACACGTGTCTCAGACAAAGTACAGGACTGCGCACGCAGCGTAAAAGACATGCACGGTCGCGTGTTTACGCAAAGTGCGTAAGAGTGTGGGCGCTAAGTACGAATTACACAATAGTGTCGTTTAGTTAAAAGGTGGGACAGTAGCCATGCTACAATAGCACAAAACTACCCGGTTTCTAAAGCTGATTAGTATGAAACTTTTGTTTAAACTGTATTGCCTCTGGGAGAAAAGCTGCCAATCAGAATGAATGAAAATTTTCTGTACAGAAAAACAAAGTGTATTTGAGTGAGCGAACGTAGGAGTGAGTAGATTTGAACCCCGGAATTCGGGATCCCGTTGTGTGGTACACCAAGTAAGTGGAGGCTTGGCGGCGTGAGGCGGCTGACTCACGTTAGTATAGACTCAAATACGCAAATCGTGAGATTTGCAGAGGAGCGTAATAGGGAATTGTGCATTGTGTAGTATTAAAGTAAAAATGTTTTTTGTTACGCTCCGGCTGAAGGGTCGCAGTTTGTACATCGACCCGTGGTTGTACGGCAGATAGGTAACAAGTACCTATACGCTGTGCGATTGGACCGCACGTTTGTGGGTGCGATATATAGCGCAACTTGATACCCCTTTACGAGCTTTTGCGTAAAACCGCGGTATCAGCGCTGTATAGAGCATACGCAAGCGTTATTTGTGTATAAGTGCATAGGGAGTTTTTGCTGGTCTCTCTCAGGAAAATCTCCAGCGGTGGATATTTGCTGGAAAGGGTAAGTCACTCCTAGCACTTCCAGTAAATATAAACCAATTTGGTCGACCTCACTGGGTATGCGGTGGTCACTGTTGGAGTGAGTTGTGGTACTCAGCGGAGGAGTGGGTGAAAGCGCTCTAAAAACTTTCACCGTCTATCCGTGTCGTGCATTGGGGATTGTGTAAAAGGAAAAAGTCAGCGATGGGATCCAATTGCACAAGCGGTGGACGTATGGTAGCCAGGGTTCAGGTTGAAGAGTCGCGGCCCAAGGGGTCAGCGAGGTTTGTTATGTGTGGAAAATATGGTCCACACACTGAAGACTTATTGTCTGAATGGGTACGTATGACTGACAAAGATAGGGTACCATTCCCTAAGGTGGGCAGCTTTGAACCAGAGGTATTGCAGAACTTAAAGATAAGGATAAGTCTGATAAAAATCCAGAAAACAAAGGATTAGACATACAGATTGTTTAAATTTATGCAGCAAGAGGGGGATGCGCAAAGGGAATTAGCTTGCGCAGCAGATTCCAAACCTAGTGGGAAAACAATGGCGACCACACCACCACCACCATATATTGTTGGGGAGAAAGTGGCTACAAGCAATGGTGCATTAGTACAGGATAGGAATGTGATTGATAAATGTACTAACGCTAACCCTTGCCAGCTGTATCCCATTTTAAATTTTCCCCAGGATTGTGAGCACTTTCTCTAGCAGCCACCATACAGGATACTCAGGTGGGCACGGCCCAACCATCAAGAGATGTAGCAAGGCCCCCTAGTGGAGGGATAAGTGAGGTCGTGTCCACAGGTAAGTACTGTACCATACATTATGCAGAAACTATAGCTCCTCACATTATAGAATCAAACCAGAATGATGTAATTTAATTAAATCCTGTCAGGGTAATTGCAGTTCCCAACGGGAAAACGGACAATCAGGGAGTAACTCCCATCAGGAACATTGCCATGCATTGTCCATGGTCCCGAGCAAAGTTAAGGTGAATTATGTCTGAATTTCCCGATCCCAGAAAAGATCTAGTCGGATGCCAGAGATTCATTAAAGAGTCAGGTAACGCCCATGAGCCCACAAATAAAGATTGGCGAACATAGCTACGAGTGTGTTTACCCTCAAATATTGACACCACAAAATTCATAGCAGACAGTAAGTTAGATGCAGGCGTACCTCTCACTGATGAATACAATCAGGAGAACGTAAAGCAAATCAATCTGCAACTAGGAGTGTATTTCCCTACTGTTGTCAAATGGAATAAAATTTTCTCCATAAGACAAAAGGAAGGTGAAATGGCATCCACATATTTCCATCGAGCACTGCAGGAAATGGCTAGATACACTGGGATCGAGGACACTAAAGATAATGCACATCACAGGGAGATAGCTGTTACTGTGTTAATGGACGGGTTAAATGAGGCATTAAGAACAAGAGTACAAACCTCTCTACCTAACTGGAGAGGTATCTCGGTGGCTGCATTGAGAGAGTCCGTTATCGAGCACAACCGGAACATCAGTAAGCACAGGGAGTCTCAGGGGGATAAGCTGATGACAGTAAGTATAAATGCTCTTACAACAAAATCACATCAGCCAAAACCCCAGACCCCTGATGGTAAGCCACATGTAGTAATATGTTATAATTGTCAGAAGGTAGAACATTACTCGAAGGAATGTAGGAATAAAGGTACACACAACATATACCGACCCACTAGACCAGAATATGAACCACACTACAATTCACATAATTGGGATCAGGGACCATATAGAAGAGATTATGAGCCACAGAGGGGAAACAAGAAGGTACCCACCAAGGAGGGACCGTCAGGCCTCCGAAAAACCACAGCTACCGCCCTCACATATTGTAGCTGCCAATGCGCTGCGGGAGGGTACCAATACACAATAGGGGTTGGGCCACACCTGTAGTCTGTAGTCAGCTACATCAGCCTGAGGTCACGGTTGATGTAGCTGGTGTACCATTACCATTTCTTGTAGATACAGGGGCAGCCAGCTCAGTGTCGAATATCACATCAGGTATAAAGACCACGGGAAAAATTATTTCGGCAATGGGAGTAACAGGAACGGTGCAACAATACCCTTTGAGTAGACCTGCAGAGATTACGATAGGGCCCTTGCAAACCAAACATTCTTTTCTGCTGGCTGCATCGGCTCCGACTAATCTACTCGGCAGAGACTTATTGTGTAAAATGCGGTGTGTCATATATTGTACTCCTGAGGGTGTCTTCTTGGATATACCTGAGAACCACGCTCAAGAAGTACAAGATATATTAGACACCCCTCAAAGGCTAATGTTGCATTCTACTGTTATAGACAAGTGTCCATCAAAGGTAGAGGAAATGATCTCACAAATACCGGGTTCCCTTTGGACCAAAGATGGACAAGACACTGGATTGATGGCGAATGTAGCTCCGGTAGTAGTACGAGTAAAAGATGGTAGGTTAGCTCCAAAAATCCCTCAGTATCCTCTGAAGCCAGTGGTGGAATTAGGAGTGTACCCCGTCATAGAGTGGCTGCTACAGCAGGGCAACCTAGTCAGGACGTCCAGCACTGACAATAGTCCCATCTTCTCCGTGAAAAAGAGTGGGGGGATGGGTTACAGGCTAGTGCAGGATCTAAGGAGGATAAACAAGATAGTTGAGAGCCAATTCCCCGTAGTGCCCAATCCAGCTGTCCTTCTCATGCAAATTCCCTCTACTGTAAAATTATTCACTGTCATTGACCTCTGTTCTGCTTTCTTTTCTGTCCCTCTTCACCCTGACAGTCAGTACCCTTTTTGCCTTTACATACAGGGGAGTACAGTACACCTGGACTCGTCTCCCCCAAGGTTTTATTGACAGCCCGAGTATTTTCTCCCAGGCCTTGCATGACTGTTTGCAGTCCTTTCAACCTGAGAGTGGATCGGTATTAATACAGTATGTTGATGACTTATTATTGTGTTCTGACTCACTCGAATCGTCCTTGAAAAACACGAAACAGCTTTTGTTTCATCTTTCCCAAACGGGACACAAGGTTTCAAAGGATAAGTTGCAATTGTGCCAGACCAGTGTCAAATATTTGGGACATTGCTTGACTCAAGGACTTAGACACCTCACTGCTGATAGAATATAGGTGATTCGCGACATGAATCTGCCACAAACTCAGCAACAGATCCGCACTTTCCTTGGAATCTGTGGGTACTGTCGGAACTGGATTCCAAGGTTCTCTATACTGGCTTTACCTTTGCAAGAAATGGTCTCTTCGAACAAACCGGAATGGATCTCTCACACAGATGAGTCCGAACTGGCGTTTCAGAGACTCAAACAGTGCCTATCACAGGTACCTGCATTAGGTATGCCAGATTATGAGAGGCCCTTTGAATTGTACGGTACGGAAAGTGCTGGGTGCGCGGCAGGGGTCTAAACTCAGAGACATGGTGATGCCAGCAGACCGGTAGCTTACTACAGTGCACAGTTGGATACTGTAGCACGGTCTCTCCCCACTTGCTTGCGAAGTGTTGCAGCGATAGCTTGCTGGTAAGTAAAAGCGAGGACGTAGTGTTAGGACATGACCTGACCATTCATACACCTCATGCAGTATCAGCCTTACTAAACTCCGCCCAAACCAGACATGTCTCATCTGCTCGGTTTACAAAGTGGGAATATGGCCCCGGTAAACATCACCATTAAGAGATGCAGCTCACTAAATACTGCAACTTACTTGCCAAGTGTGCCTGGACAGGCACAAAGGGTGGAGGATGAGAATGATGGTGAAGGAGGATTTAGTGCAGACACTTATACGCATGATTGTATGGAATACCTGAATTAGATTTTCACAGCGAGACCTGACATCAGTGACAATCCACTGGAAGGAGTAGACTTTACTTTCTACACTGACGGTAGTTGCCACAGACAGATGGAATCGGGAGACTTGTGCAGTGGATATGCAGTTGTAGATGACGAAGTTATCATCGAAGCTGAACCCCTGGGCCCACCACACTCAGCACAAGTAGCTGAGTTGGTCGCCCTAACCAGAGCGTGTGAATTGGCCAAGGGTAAGTCAGCTAATATATACACAGATTCTAGGTACGCCTTTGGAGTAGTGCATGATTTTGGGGCCCTATGGCGCCTCAGAAATTTCATGACGGCAGCTGGCACACCTGTAGCGCATGCGTCCCACATCAAAAGGTTTTTGACAGCAATACAGGAACCAGACAGAGTGGCAGTTATCAAGTGAAAAGTACACACTTACAACCAAGACCCAATTTCACTTGGTAACAGCCGGGCAGACGAAGCTGCTAAATCAGCAGCAAGAACCCCCATACAAACGAACATCACATCACTGATGACATTTAACACGATCAACACACAACGATTAATTGAAATGTAAAATTTGTGTTCCCTACAGGAAAAGGCAGTCTGGAGGGCAAAAGGGGTATGGCCAGGAGTCCTCAGGACTGTGGAGAGGTGAACACAGTAAGCCGGTGGCCCCCAGAGCATATCTTCCAAGTTTAGCTGAGGCGGCACACGGTCTGACTCATCTGGGCAAAGATGGTATGTGCAAGTTGGTAAGAGCCTACTGTTGTGCGCCAGGATTCTCTTTTCATGCAGGTAAGAGAGCAATTACATGTTTTACTTGCTTGAGGAAGAATATTGGAAAGACAATACCAACAGAGCCATCCCATATCCCTCCTACAGACGGACCTTTTCAGGTAATACAAATCGATTTCATACAGTTACCACCCTGTAGGAATTTGAAAAACGTGTTAGTTTGTATTGATGCATTTTCCAACTTGGTAGAAGTGTTCCCTGCTGCCACAAATACGGCTATGTGCACTGCAAAGAAAACTGTGCAGGAATTTGTGTGTAGATATGGTATCCCTAGAATGATTGAAAGTGACAGGGGTACCCATTTTACAGGTGAAGTCTTTCAGGTCATGTGCAAACTGATGGGAATTAATAGCAAGCTACATACTCCGTACCGTCCACAGGCAAGTGCAAAGGTAGAGTGAACAGCACTATTAAGAACAAGCTGAGCAAATTAATGGCTGAAACTGCATTGTTGTGGCCAGAAGCTTTGCCACTAGTGTTGTACAGCATCAGAACCACTCCGAGGTCTCCACTTAACTTATCACCCTTTGAAATTCTTTTTGTTCGACAACCTCATGTAATGATAGACCCCCAGGATGATTTGAAATGTAAAAATGAAGTGACTGTGAAATATTTGGTTGGGATGAGCCAGCAGCTGAGAAATCAACAAAGAAATTTAAAGCTGGTGATTCCTGACCTACCGAACAGTAATTGTCATGACATTGAGCCTGGGGATTATGTGATGATTCGAAATTTATTATGCTCAGGTTGCCTCAGACAGGTGGGAAGGACCATACCAAGTCTTGTTAACCAGCACGACAGCATTGAAGGTCACCGAAAGAGAGACTTAGGTCCACTCGTCCCACTGCAAGAAGGTCGCTGACCCGGAGAGAACTCGTGACAAAGAGCAGAGTGTAGAGAATCTCGTATCACTGGAGTGTTTGTTCCGGGAAAGTTGAGAGGCAGGACTGTTGAAGGGCATCTGAGCACAGAGAGCAACAAGATCTATAATGGTGGTCGTACCACTTTCTTTTTTCACCTCCCCTTGCATTTTCCTTTTCTCATTTTCCTTCTTTCCCCTAACAAAATGGATCAATGACAAGAGACTGCGTTTCGGGTTCTGTTAGTAATTCTGTTTTTGATCAGGACAGTTTGTTTTGGTGAGGGTCCCAGAGTGGTCGAGCAGGGATCTGGAATGGGTTCTGATGGAGAGTATGAATTTGTAGGATCTCAGGAGCAGCACATCACTCGAGTAAAGGCTGGTATCAGTAAGCGCTCTGGTAGTCAGGGAGCTTGGAGGCAATGTGAAGGGTTATTGTCTGATGAATATTGTATTTGTAGGAGTTGTGAGAATATAGTAGAGGATGGGTGCACCCAGAGATGGCAGTCTAACCTTAATATCGACATGGACCGCCATCCGTTGTGTGATTACCAATCACTAGTGGGTAAGGTCTTAAACCAGACAGAATGCTGGGTGTGCTCACAAGTACCTCAAGGTCAGAGTAAGTCAGGATAAGTACCATACCCTTTAGCAATAGATTAGGTACTCGAATTGCGGGGTGGGAGACCGGTGGACAAGAAATTCAATATATCTAGGCCCTCTAGTTTGAAGCTCCACCAGTATCATGTAGACAGGTCCTTATTGTGTTTTAATATTTCCAATTACCGAAAACCCGGAAATTGGGAAGTGACGTGGAATAACCAGACAATGACCTTTTCACACAGAGCTGATAGGATACCCATAGACTCTGAACTTGTACGCCAAATAGCCAACAGTGGGAGGTATTTTCGGTATAGGTATACCCGTGGAAGCAAGACCATGTGGGTTGGAAAAGTATCGTCAGGGTATTGTGCTCAAATCATCCAGCCCGATACTTGTGCTGAGCAGATGGGAGAACTAGGGATTGGTTTCTTTACTTGGAAAATTTGTAATATGGTGATGTTATATTTTGTCCCCTATGTTCTCCCAGATGATGCGTATTTAATATGTGGGAGGAAAGCATACAAGTGGCTTGCCCCGAGTTTAGAGGGATTGTGTTATATTGGGAGAGTACTACCAGAGGTCATGACCATAACCCATGATAAAATGAAAGACATTCACAGCAGTGCTCATGCTCCTTATACTCATAATCACTATGAACACATCATCAAGAGACACCTCATAGATAGGGCAGAGCACGCAGCCTCTGATTTGATTCACGAATCCACCGGGATTCAGTTCCTTCTCGCATTAGACATTACCCGTACTGCCAGAGGAACTATAAATTAATGGTATATCCATGCGCTAGCGAACTTGATAGATAATATCACTGAGATGTATGAGGACACCTTCAGGTACACAAGAAGGGAGTTACAACCCTACAAGAAGGAACTAATTAAGCATAGGATGGTCCTTAATTATGTCACAGCCATGATAGGTGGGTACTGTGTTACTCTGGCAACTCAACATGGTGTGAAGTGCTGTACATATATTACAAACAGCACTGACGACCCAACGGAGATCATCGATCAAAAGGTGGACGATATCTTGCAGCTGAAGTGGGATGTTCAGGAGGAAGCACAACCTTACCTTAGCGACTATGAGTAATGAACTGACCGGCTGGGTCTCATGGTTGAACCCACGCAAATGGTTCTCAGGTTTAGGAAAGTGGGCTCAAAATGTCATAATGTGTGTGGGGAAGTTTCTCCTTTGTATCCTGGGAGTCATCATAATTATTGGTTTGATATTTAGGTGTGTTCAAATTCTAACACGGCGCAAGCACGGCACAAATTTGATAAGTCTCAGCAGTGAGGGCGCTGTTATAGCAGCATATTTAATTTACGACCCATCCATAGGAACAGTGTTATGATAAGGATTGCAAATGAATTTCATTGCCTGTTTCTTTCCTCCCGTTTTTCTTTGGTCTCCCCCTCTGCCCAGATACATCCAACCGGAAAAGACGTCAGCCCTACCCAAAATGTTTATGTGAATGTATTTTTATATATGTGTCTTATCTTCATCTATGCAACCTCCAGTTAATGGCACACATAGTCGACAGGTGATATCCACATATACTAGCACTCACATATGTGTTCCCCCTCCATGTATCATCAACTAAATGTGCACCCCATTTGTTGGAACAAGAAGCCGAAAAGAGCTTAGTAGTGTTTGTTGGCCCATTTACAGACCCTTAATTAGGGATGAGAAGGATTTAATGTATACTTTGCAATACCTCGAAGCTTATTTAGAACATCTATGGCACGATGATACATGCCCCTCAGACATGGATTCATACATACATGCTTTTACTATCCCACTAGGTCATACATTTCCCACCTACAACTCTCCCCCGACCATCGTCTGTAGATATTGTATAGATATTTTCTGTTTATTGATTAGGTAGTGGCAGTTATTGGTGACTGCCAAAGGGTGGACTGTCGAAGTCAAAAAATATTGCAGTACACACATCACGTACAAACTACACACAGATGGCCTCCGCGCGTGTACTTGTTATGCCGTGTGTACGCATATTCGCAGTTTGTGTATGGTCGCTCCCGCGGTCCTGCGCATTAGCGCGTCGTATGGGTATTTACGGTAGAGTTTGTGAATGCATGGAAAAGCCATCAAAACATATTACATATATAATCCAAATAGTGCACAATGTACACATAGTCTCCCTGCACCGCACCAGCAAGTTACAACAGTTTAAATGGTATCAGAACAAAGGGATTCACCTTTACAGGATAGGAGGGGACAGAATAAGGTTATAAGGTGGTGTTTGGTATCCAGCTGTAGGGTATTTTAAGGGCAATATTCCGGTGTTGGTTTGCAGAAGATAGCACATTCCTGCGAATAGTTATGCAAAGGAGCAGAATATAAATATAAATTGTATTTACTGTACATTTAGTATGCGGCGGGAACCCAGGGGAGACCACCCACAAGTGCATCTGGAACAGACATCGCCCACCTATTCAAACCAACCTATGACCTCTCCTGTACTGTAAATGACCATCCCTGTGTCCAATGGACAAAGAGCTTACAGTATCCATTGTGTTAAGTTTTGGAAGATTGTATAAATGAGCCAGCTGCATGTCTGGTCAGACACAGACTCAAAAGGTCATCTACCCAGATGACTGAGGACCAGACTGGGAAGTGCGGCGAAAACCAAACACGTATGTACCATTGACTGTAGCCATTATTCTGTTGTATTGTATTGCTTTGTTATTGTAACCCCCTTTCAGTAATAATATGGTGTGGTGTCAGAACCCGGCATTTTAAATACAAACTGGTGTCATGTTTTCCTTTCCTTGCTAAGGTTATAAGTGCATTACTATCACATGTATAGCTGTTAAGGGTTTATGGTGTATCTTTGGGTGTGTACGCACTGATTGTACTTTGTACAGCCAGCGCGGCGTTTGTACGCAAAAGTATGTACACGGTACGGGGCTCTGTACGCTAATGGTGTAATAAGTACGTAGGTTGAGGATTAAGTACAGTGGCCGTAGCGGCTCCGTTTAAAGTGTATGAAATGTATTTTTAAAGTGTTTCTATTAGTCCTGTATGTAAATCAGCATTTACACAGACTCAACAGTCACATTGCTGCATGGACTGACATTGTCTGGGCGTGCAGCGGATCCTGTGCCATGACCTGCACTGTGACTATCTTTTTCTCTGGTAAGAGAACTTTCTGTAGGTCTGAATCCAATACGGCCCCCAAATAAACCATTCACTGTGACGGATTCAGAGACGACTTTTCCCAATTTATGAGCCACCCGTGTCTATGTAAACAAACTATTGTCTGTTGAAGATGGCTCCGAAGTAAATCTTGCGAATGTGCTAAGATTAACAGGTCGTCGAGGTATGGGAATATTCTTATCCCCTGTTTGCGCAGACAAGCTGCCATAACCACCATGATCTTGGTAAACACCCTGGGTGCTGTTGCTAGCCCGAAGGGCAATGCTTGGAACTGAAAATGTTCCAGGAGGATGGCAAACCTGAGGTAACACTGAGGAGACAGTGCTATAGGCACATGTAGGTAAGCATCCCGTACATCCAGAGATACCATGTAATCTCCCGGTATGGAGCGTAACGTCTCCATGTGGAACTTCGGGATCCAAATGTATTTAACATTTTTAGATTGAGAATTGGTCGATATGACCCATTTGGCTTCTGGATCAGAAATAGATTGGAGTAAAACCCCTGTCCCCTTTGTGATGGAGGTACTGGGACAATCACACCTGACTGCAGTAATTTTTGGACTGCTTCTTGCAGGGCATTGGCCTTTGACTCTATACGAGACGGACTGGTACAAAAAAATCTTTGAGGAGGCTGCCTCCTCAATGGGAACCCATACCCCTGAGATACCACCTTCTGCACCAAAGCATCTGTTGTCGACTGCTGCCATATGTGTGCAAAATGAAGGAGTCGGCCCCCAACCCTGGAATCCTCCAGGCGGAGGCCCGTCTCTTTAGGCTGATGGTTTCTGTTCAGGCTTGGAAGCTGGCTTTTTGCTAGCCCACTGCTTCCTACCCCTGGTTTTGAACTGGGGTTGCTTAGACTCCTCCTTAGCCTAAGCTTTGCCAACGAAATGAGCGAAACTTTGAACCCTTGGACTTAGGGTTATAAGTAGCCGGAAATTTGACCTTCTTTGATTCAGCCTCTGATTCTAGGATATCAGATAATGGTTTCCCAAATAATATATTACCAATGAAAGGCAATGCTTCCAATTATTTCTTGGATTCCGCATCTGCCTTCCAGGTACGTAGCCAAACTGCTCTGCGAGCGGCTACTGTCAAGGCTGAAGCATTAGAAGCCACTGTACCCATATCAATTGCTGCTTCTTCCAAGTATTTGGCAGATTGTCTTAAACGGCTTAAATGATACTCTTGCTACCTAGTAGGAGAAGAGATGTCACTCTCTAGTTCCTCTATCCATTTGCCCATTGCCTTTGCTACCCAGGCCGAAGCCACAGCAGGTCTTACCACTGCTCCTACTAGAGAAAATACATTTTTCAAAAAACTATCTACCCTTCTGTCTGTGACATCATATAGTGAGGTACATGACAGTGGTAAAGCAGATGTATGCACAAGTCGCAGTACATCTACTTTTGGAGGAACTTCTCTTTTCGAACAATCCACAGCTGGAAATGGATAATAAGAATACCATCTTTTCGGAATCTTATATTTCTTACTGGGCGTCGCCTAAGACTTATCCATCATTTCCGTCAGCTCATCTGACGCTGGGAATTCAGTTTTCACTGATTTTGTTTGTTTAAACACAGGTGCTTTAGATTTTAACACCGTCTTGGCTGGATCTTCCAAAGAGAGCACAGCCTTCACAGCATTAATAAGTTCAGCTACATCCTCTGAACCAAAACTCTGCAACTGATCATCATACGGAGTATTTGAATATACTGTATCATCATATGTTGTATCATCTTGTGTAGTCTGCCACATAGACGTATCTGTCTTAGTCTTACCTGTCCCTTGGTTGCTTGTAGAGGCTACTGGAACCAAGCCATAGGAAGGGAGCTGCATGCATAGGTTAATAGTGTAACCGAACCCTTGAGGTGGTGCTACCGGAGCTAACCTGTCCGCTATTGAAGATAGAGTCTTTGCAAACATATTCCATGGCGGCTCTGTTGGTGGTTGAACCAACCTCTCATAAGTGACTAATTGGTCCATACCAATTAACCCTATCTTACAAGATAAGCATGTTAGGGATGTAGGAGTGCTTGATAAATTCTCATCACTTTTGCCGCTCAGACATTGTAATAATCTGTTAATGACTACACAATTTGTGACTGAAAATCACCTATATATGAGTATATAGAAGTGAGATCAATCTGACCACAGTGCACCTGAATTGAGGGTTAGAACAGGACTGACATTACACAGAAAAGTCAGCACACATACTAGCAGTCAGTCACATGTTAAAGCATTAGACATTGTCATATGAGAATACAACCCCCATTACAACTTATGAATATTGTACTTCTGTTTATAACTGGTTCTTTTTCAACATAACATGCAGAAAACACAGTAATATACAGATCTCATATACAATATGTACTAAAAATTAACAATTCATACTAACAAGTAGAGAGAATTTTTAGCACTGTATACCCTTCCTCTGTAGAGCGGGATACAGGGAGACCTCACCACACTTCCATATCCAAGCAAATGCGCTCGTAAGACGCTGAGTGGATTCAGACGCTACTGATGTACACTACAGCTCCTGATAACTGATAACGGACACAGTCGCTCACTGACGGACACGGACGCTCAGCGACTTCCACGTGTATGCAGACACTAAGGCCTGCGACTCAGTCTAGGCGGGATCTCTAGTGTACACAACCCCAGCGTCTAAGCTGCGACCGAGAACCCTTATGGGTCTGAGACGGAAGTGAGGTCATTCAGTTCATGGACGGGAGACACGCGGAAAATGGTCATGACCTCAGAGGAGGGGCGGCCAGGAGAGCGTCTAAATCCCCCTGTTGACTTAAACTCTAAGGATCGCAGCCTCTACCTAGTCCTGGCGCCTATGATCCCTGGAGCGTAGCACTGTCGCACTCGAGATGTTCGGCGCATCAACACACTGTTTGTAGTCTCCACCAAATCAGTGCAGCTGCGTCCGGACCCCTAGTAAGAGGAAATCCAAAGACTCACCTTCCAACCATGCTCCAGCCACAGCCTGGTTAAGTCTGCTGGACCTGCTAGAACATCCGACACAGACGCCCGTCGAGACAGCACTGTACCTCGAAGGTAAGCGTTGTTGCGACCCGGTGGGGAGTTGTTGGAGCGACTCTTTCTAGTATGCATATAAGAAGCTGATAAGAAAAGTCGCTCGAAAAAAGTATAGTGAGTCTATAAAAATAAAATAATAAAAGCTACAGGCTGCCTTAACTACAGCAGCCCTGTGACCATGCGGCATCCTGCCGCACCAAGCAAAAAACTGATCTGAGTCAGTGGGCGGGACTATATGGTGAGGCCCCGATGCATCCTGGGAGGCCAGAAAGCTTGTGACCGTGTTGGTGCCATTTCCGCTGTCGCTCAACGATATCCCAATGTTATCCTGTGGATAATCCTGTGGACCAAGCCAGAGAAATTGATGTCAATATTGTTCTGACCTTTAATATCAGTGCAATAACAGTCATTTTCTTAGATTTAACAATATATATTGAAGGTAATTAAATTAAAACTAGAAATTACAATAGGTTAAATCCACCGACTGTTGCTCCTTTAAAGAATTTAACAGTAATCGCCACCACAACTGGTTAAAGAATATTCCGAACATTCAATTCCAACAAACAAAAAGTAACTGCACTGATGTGGTGGTGTTTGAGTAACAAGCTGCAGCCGGACCCTCCCGTGGCCACAGCTGCACTGGCAGTGCTAGTAGGCGGATCAGCATCTTGCCACTCCACTGTCAGGCTGCTTCCCTTCCGTATCCCAATGACCACTTTGACGTCATTCACACAGATCTGTCATTGCTCATCAGCGGAGACCCCCAGACGATGGCACTGCTGGAGGAGGACATGGCTGCAAGAGTTTCCGGTGGTACGGATGGACGGACACATGCACTTCATTTCTAAGAAATATTGCTAGACTCTCACTTGCAAATCTGACCCTATGTTGATACTGCCATCTATGGCCTCTCCTACCTACTGCCTCATGGACCCCATCATGTAACATGTACACCATATGCTATGCCTGTATTCTAGACCTCCACATGATGCAGGATGTACTTCACGTGGATCAATCTATGTAGGGTATATCATACCATACCACTACACACGTGTTAGCTGTTTGCATGTATGCCTTGGGTCCTTGTATGGCTGCCTCACCTGGTATTCTTGTGGATATATAACCCATAGAATTTATTACCCAAAATGTCTGCACCAACCCTGCATTGTGCTTATTGTGTGCTTTAGGTTTTCTTTTTACTTCTATATTACTGTATTAATCGTTGTACTATGCTTTTTATGTCTGTAAAGTGCCTTGAGTCCTTTTTGAGAAAGAGTGACACAAATATTATTCTTATTTTTAGACCAATTAACATCCATGGGTTATGATGTCTATGGGGTATATTCAATTAAAGTCGGATCCATTCCAACATTTATTTGTAGGATCCGACAACCCCTATTCAATCCCATCTTAATTCGACTTTTTCAAGTCGAATTGAGATGGGACGCAGAGGAGAAGGGGGGCGAGCCGCTGGGAGACCAGCGGGGGGACAGCTGGCGGGCATACAGGGAAGATCAGCGCTACAGTAGCGCTGCAGCTGGATGTCACTCAGCCAACCGACCTCACGGCAGTTTCCACCCGGCTCCAGCAGCGTGCTGGAGCCGGGTGGAAGCTGCCGTGAGGTCAGGCGGCAGAGTGACATCCAGCTGCAGCGCTACTGTAGCGCTGATCCACCTGTATGCCCGCCAGCTGTCCCCCCATCTCCCTGCGGCTCCCCCTCCTCTCCTTCTCTGGGTCCGCATCTCAGTCCGACATCTTTTTGATGTCGGACTGAGATCCACACCGATCCACGTGCTTTCGACAAAAGCACATGGATCGGCAGCTATTCCGCCGATCCACGTGCTTTTCGACAAGTCAAATTCATTGACTTGGTGAAGAATTTAGGGATATATTGAATAGGTCGAATCAGGATTCGACCGGCGGCAGTTTTCGACTTCAATTGAATTTACCCCTATGTCTATTGGAAGGCAGATAATATTAGGATGTGGAAATGAGAAGTGCAATTAATACGCCATCTCTGCAAAACCATATTAAATCTAAGATTTTACAGCTGTGGAGTTTGCAGTTTGTGTTGAGTTTGCAAAAACAAGGAATCTAAGGTCATGCAATATAAATCAGCACAAATAAACAGTATATTTGATAATAATGATTTTATCACATGCAATAATATTGTATATATTTATTATAGTGTACATGCGGAAAGCAATATGTTGGCTAAACTACTCATATGTTGAAAGTAAGATCATGTGACAAATATTACAAAAAAAAAAAAAAGTATTGGAAATACAGAATGTCTCAATGCACTTTAAACAGACCCATAATAATGATATAAAGCACCTTACCTCCTTTTGTGGCATTAAAGTAATTGCACAAAATTGGAGAAATTATAGGGATAACAGATTGGCTCGCACAGAGATTCAAAATATTAATGTGCTGAAAACACAAGAACCCAGAGTTCTATGTAAATGTACAGTACTGTGCAAAAGTTTTAGGCAGGTGTGCAAAAATGCTGCAAAGTAAGAATGCTTTCAAAAATGTAAGTGTTAATAGTTTGCATTTTGTTAATTGATAAATAAATTGAATGAACAAAAATAAATTAAATAAATATTTGGTGTTACCACCCTTTGCCTTCAAACAGCATACATTCTAATAGGTAAACTTGCACAGTGTTTGAAGAGACCCGGCAGGGTAGTTGTTCCAAACATCTTGCAGAACTAACCACATAACCTTCTGTCTTTTCATGTAATCTCAGACAGACTCAATGATGTCGAGATCAGGGCTCTGTGGGGTGTTATCATCATCAATTTCAGGACTCCTTGTTCTTTACGCTGAAGATAGTTCTTAATGACATTGGCTTTATGACTGGGGTCGTTGTCCTGCTGAAATATAAAATTGTACCCAACCAAATGTCTCCCTGATGGTATTGCATGATATAAGTACCTGCCTGTCTTTCTCAGCATTGAAGCACAAAGACATGGGCAACGTTGAGTGCCATGGACGCAGTGGACAGCCAAGGAAATAGCGCATCAGATGAAAGACACATCATGCTTACTCCCCCTGGAAATCGGAAGATGTCCAGCAGTGCCATAAGCTCAGAAATGGCACAAACCAGCGAGACCCAGGTACACCAATCTACTGTTCGGATAAGTCTGGCCAGGAGAGGTCTTCATGGAAGAATTACAGTCAAAAAGCTACACCTTCGACGTGGGAACAAATCCAAGCAAGTCAACTATGCACGAAAACATAGAAACTGGGGTGCAGAAAAATGGCAGCAGGTGCTTTAGACTGAGGAGTAAAAATTTGAATAAATAGTTGGCTGTAACAGAAGGGCTAGAGAGCAGTACAATAATAAATGTCTGCAGGCGACAGTGAAGAATGGTGGCGGTTCCTTGCAAGTTTGGGGCTGCATTTCAGCAAATGGAGTCAGAGATTTGCTCAGGATTAATGGTGTCCTCAATGTGGAGATATCTAGGCAGGTAATTATCCATCATGCAGTACCATCAGGGAGGAGTCTGATTGCCTCCAAATTTATTCTGCAGCAGGACAATGACCCCAAATATACATGCAATATATTCAGCATAAGGAAGAACAAGGAGTCCTGGAAGTGATAATATGGCCCCCATAGAGCCCTGATATCAACATTATCAAGTGTGTCTGGGATTACATAATGAGACAGAAGGATTTAAGCAAGCCTACAGCCACATAAAATTTGTGGTTAGTTCTCCAAAATGTTTGGAACAACCTCTCTGCTGAGTTCCTTAAAAACTGTGCAAGTGTACATAGGGAAATGTATGCTGTTTTGAAGGCAAAGGGTGGTCACACCAAATATTGATTTGATTTAGATTTTTCTTATCTTTATTCACTTTGCATTTTAATTGATATGAAAGCATTATTACTTTGCAGCATTCTCCTAAAACAGGAGATAACCATTCTAGTGGTATTTTGCCCACCATCTGGGTTTATAGGAAAGAGACGTTACCCCTTGATCCCGATGTACCTTGCTGTATAATCATGTGCAGTATTGTATAGTATAGACATAGCTGCTAAAGAAGAGCTCTAATCGTAAACAGCCCAACATTTGTGTAATATATTAAAATATATAAATGCTACATAGCAATATCAACAAGAATAATACCACGACAAAATAAACACTTTAAGAGGAAAGTGGCCTGAGGCACGAAGTATGAAATTCCTCACAGATGTGATATCATTCTATCACACTGTAGTACAATAGTTTATAGGTGTGATTTAATCAGCTAATGTTTCTTCTTTCCAAGTAGATATAATTACCATTAACAGTAACCTGTTATATAAAAGTGTGCATACTCTAGTCAGGTGTGGAATTTTCTGTACAGCAGCTTGCTAACCCAACACAGGGTACAATCCTTATATGCACCAATAAGTCAAACAAATAGTTAATCTGCTATACCCATGGTTAACTCATCTTCCATAGATCCACACTACCTTGCTGATCTCCTTCATAGCAGCACACAAACCCTAACTTTTAGGGTGGCAAATCCCGGGATCGGGATCGACGGGATCCCGGGCTTTAGGCCTAAAATTGGCTGGGACTCAATACCGGGATTGGAACTTCCAATCCAGGGGATTTCGGGATTAGAAAGCACCCTTGTTTTTTCAATGCCAGGCAGCATTGAGTGTCCCCAGGAGGCTCAGATGCTGCCCAGCTACTTCCTCCCGGCTCTACCTGCCCCGGCTTTATGCACTATGCAGCGTGACGTGAAGTCAAAGGTCATGCTGCACAGTCTGGCGACAGCTGCCCGGACCGCACCTTGCCGCCCACCGCCTGCAGCAAGTGAACCTGCCTGCACTCTCAGAGGATGGTGATAAGTTCTGTGAGCTAGGCGTGTGTAGGAAAAGGGGGGGGGGGGGGGGAAGGAGGGGCACTGAAGATTTTAATTTTAAAATCTTCAACCCAATCCCAGGAATCCCGGTAGTGATCATTTTTCAATCCTGATATCGGGGATTGAAAAAAAAAGTCCCGGGATTGGCCTCCCTGCTGCCTACTGGTTCCTCAACCAGTAGCACTAAGGCACTGTACCCTATTCAACTGTACTATATGTGTTACTACATGTTTATTTTGGGTAAAGTCAGTACACACCCCCTGAAGAAATAGTCATCAGTTATTATTTGTGGAAATTTTCATAAACTAGTATCTTTAAATAATGTCATTACTCTGTCTCTGTTGACTCACCAATTACTGACACCATTCAATAAGTGTCAGAGTATTAGGGCGTCAATATTTTCATCATCAGACTTACTCTATTTTCAACATCACATATTCTGTCTGCTATGTTTTTTTGTTTTTTTTTTAGATTAAGAGGCTATGACAAATGATGATTAAAGTCTATGACACACTGCTATTTTAATGAATGTGAACTAAGGCATATGTTTTATCGGTATAATCATTACATTAAACAGATCATTTTTAAAAGTGCCCCAAAAAGGAATTACCTTCTTGATTACCTTCTGCTAATTTAGGCTTTTTCTCTAATTAAAAATATGTAATAAGTTACAAAAACATATTTGATATTTAACTTAAGACATATTGTGGCCAGTTTTATAATAGTTAAGCCAACACTGCTCATGTAGAGTAAAAAGAATTTAAGTAGAAGCGCATCCTAATAAACTTCTATTACTTCTAGATTATATCCACTGCACTGCCTAAATGTTTATGTCTCATTTGCTTTCTCTTTCCTCCTCTCCCTCTTCAGCACTACCCATTCTTTTTCCCCTTAATTTCATCATAAAGATTATCCTTAGCATTTCATTTCATTTTTTATATTGCACTTTTTAGGAAGAAATCAGTTTTCCTATACTTTCTTCTGTGGCCTACGCATCCGTGTGTGCCTTTTTCCTTGCTACAATTAATATGGGAGGCAGTCAATTGACCGCTGACGGGATCCCGACACAAGCTGCGATACCGCTGGCTGGTTTCCCAACTTGGGTGGTGGTCCACGCCACCACCTGAGGGGGGACAGAACCCTGTGGTGCCCGAAGCGTAGAGTGTCTGCAAGGGGACAAGCTGTGATCGCCGCCGAGATCCTGGCTGTAGGGATCCTGACCGCCGGGATCTCATACTAATCCAGTTAATACTTTTGTGGTTGAGATTATTATATTGAGGTTATTGAATGATTTTCATGGGTGGTCTTCTGTTTGCCGGCGGTCGGGCTCCCGGCGCTCAGTATACCGGCGCCGGGAGCCCGACAGCCGGAATACCGACAATTATTTTCCCTCGTGGGGGTCCACGACCCCCATAGAGGGAGAATAAAATAGTGTGTCGCGCGTAGCGCGCCACCGTGCCCGTAGCGTGGCGAGCGCAGCGAGCCCGCAAGGGGCTCATTTGCGCTCGCCAAGCTGTCGGTAAGCCGGCGGTCGGGCTCCCGGCGCCGGGATGCTGGTCGCCGGGAGCCCGACCGCCGGCCAGCCGTAGTGAACCCATTTTCATGAATGTCTGTGTTATCATGAGGTGGAATGTGATAAGTAAGTATGGCACATAAATGAAGTGTTTGGAGACTGGTAAATGTGTTAAGCCAAAACTCTCTGTAACTGACATCTCTCAGACAGACGGGAGGGTTCAGAGTGAAGACTCACCCATTAACTGCTAACATGATGATATACTCCATCCCTGCACACTGTGTTACTTACTATAAAGCTTTCCTGACTTGCTTCATTTTCTCCATCCACTCCTGCTGGCTTGACTCGTCACTGCAGTGGGACATGTTGGCAGTGTGGGGTACATGCCTCCCACTGCAAGTCAGTGATGGGACAGACCAAAGCTGAGTAAATGTATAAAATGTATATATACTGTACATACGAGGGTGGTTTAATAAAGAATGTAACAACCTCTCACGAATGTAATGTTCTCTATTTCAGCTTTATTTCCTGCAAGGACACACTGCTACCTATCAAGGCCATTAGACTTCTCCTCATTATCAGTCATACTGTCCCAACATTCATTTATTTATTTATTTATTTATTTATTAACAGGTTCTTATATAGCACAGCAAATTATATTGCACTATACAACTGAAAACAGTGATAACATAAACAAAACAATTGCAAACATTGAAAAAAACAAGACTGGGCAATAACAGACAGCCATAGAGATAGGAAGGCCCTGCTCGCAATCTTACAATCAGATAAAAGATGGAGGGGCTGGAGAAAACATAGTAAACACAGAGGTGCGTAGTGTGATCAGATGTATGCATCTAAATGGTGCATAAGGAGCTGAAACTCTTGCCATCTTGTCGAGGTGTACGGTGTAATGTCATGTCATGGAAACAGGTTTGGGCTTGGTAGACTGCGTTTGATAATAGCAAGGCAGAAGTTCAAGATGAGTAGCAATCTGGCCAGCCAAGTAAGTCCACCACAGATAATTTGTGCTATATTGACGGCCTGATTCAGAAGGACAGGTGCATTTGAGTTAGTGATATTGCTGACAAACTGAACAGTGGGTACTGTGCACATCATTATTCATGAGTAACTGAGGTACAGGAAAAACATGTTCACGCTGGGTGTCACAACAACTCACAGAAATCCAGAAAACTAAAAGGATGGGATTGTATCTTATGCACTTGATGCGGTACCATGAAAACACCAATGTACCATTTTGTATGCAGTTACAGATAAACAGAAAATATAGGTATGCTGCATATCATTTTAATCAGTGGAATGCTTGTGTGCATTTTTTCAGTGTGACGCAATTAAGAAGCATTTTTTGGCAAAAAAAAAAAAAAGCCTGGCGCTAACGGGTTTGCACAGGACCTACCAGCTCACTCACACCAGGCATCTCCCGCTGCATGGCGTAATGAGGCAAGATGTAGGAGCAGTCAAATTTAACAACAGGTATGAATAATGATCGAGCTACTCAATGTTGCTGTCTCTAAAAAAAATAAAAGACCCCTCACTGGTCTTAAAGAGATACAAGAAAAAACTTTTTTTTACTGGATGGCGCAAACACAAAAAATAAAATATATCAAAAACTTACATCAAAAAGATCTGTTTCTTGGTAACAATCAGTGAGGATGACCAAAATATGTATTGTTCTGTTATGTTGTAGTCCCAATGTTCCACTGATTTTTATATACAGATGGAGCCTCTATCTTGGCTGTCTGAGGCGTTAGTCGCGATAGGGCCTACGCAGCGTGCGCCTAGTCGTAGGGAGGCGCACAGAGCGTTTGGGGTTACCTTTGAGTGAAATACCTGCAATCAACCACCAGATATCTCTTTTTAAAATCGCCACTGCGCATGCGTGTGGTCTCCATTAAAATACAATACTGAACTACAGCGCAAGAACTACTTTACTGGTGCGTCTCATTATGCTACAATATGCTACAGTAGGTCATACAGTATATAACAGTATAAACAGTACAGATGCAAATAGTACAGCATATACAGATGCAAACGAATGTGTTACAAGTACAGTTTGGTCTATAGCACAAACAGCTTGCAACGTGCTCTGCTCTAAAGGCTACAGCGGCAAGTGTTAGCTTTCTAAGTATAATGGGGAGAGATAAAAGCCCCTCCCTAAGTTCCTGGACGTCAAATTACTGTGCTTAGAGTCTCTGTACAGTATTTTGCATTTAAGTACTGAATAGCACGAACAGCTTGTAACATACTCTGCTGTAATGGTAACAGCGGCAAGTCTTATCTTTCTAAGTATAATGGGAGAGGTAAAAACTCCTCCCTAAGATCCTGGTTGCCAAATCACCGTCCTTAGTATATCTGTACAATATTTTCTATTTGAGTACTAAATAACATGAACAGCTTGTAACATACACTCTGCTATAATGGTAACAGCGGCAAGTGTTCTCTTTAGAAGTACAATGGGGAGAGATAAAAGCCCCTCCCTAAGTTCCTGGATGCCAAATCACCATGCCTAGCATCTCTGCACAGTATTTTGCATTTGAGTACTAAATAGCACGAACAACTTGTAACGTAGAGCGGCAAGTATTATCTTTCTAAGTATAATGGGGAGAAATAAAAGCTCCTCCCTAAGTTCCTTGATGCCAAATCACTGTGCTTAGTGTCTCTGTACAGTATTTTGTATTTGAGTACTAAATAGCACAAAGAGCTTGTAACGTACTCTGCTCTAAAGGCTATAGCGGGAAGTGTTATCTCTCTAAGTATAATGGGGAGAGATAAAAGCTCATCCCTCAGTTCCTAGATGCTAAATCACTGTCCTTAGTATCTCTGTAGAATATTTTGCTGTAATGGCTACAGTGGCAAGTGTTATCTTTATAAGTATAATGGGGAGAGATAAAAGATACTCCCTAAGTTCCTGGATGCCAAATTATCGTGCTTAGCATCTCTGTACAGTATTTTGTATTTGAGTACTAAATAGCACAAACAGCTTATAACGTACTCTGCTGTAATGGCTAGAAGTGTGCACACTTCTATTGAATGTGAAGGTAAATTACAAAAGATGAAAAAAAAATGATAAAGCGAGTGTCAGAAATAAAAATACACTCGTAATTTGGGAATCGAACCAGAGACTCTCAGCATTAGAGGCTGAAGACTTCACCGCTTGCCCACGCCGCTTTAGGGAAGATACACAAGCTCATGTGTAAGCACTGATTCCTTCCCATTGGTGTTTGTTTATTCTGTTAAGGGACTTGGACGCTCATATAGTAGAACACGGTATTTAGCCACCACCTCCAACTACCCCCCCATCCCACTTCCCCCCTGGGAGCCTGCACAGTTCAAACAGTAGATAGGGAGGGAGGTCAGGTTACAATAAATGTACAACACAATACTGTACTGTATATGAAAATCAGATAGAGAACTGCAGTCACTTAGATAGATGTGTAAGTGGTACAGCAACAGTGATCCCATCTCATAAAGTACAACCCAGATTCTCTAACACCGACGATCTACAGTACCGTGTTGCTCGAAGTTAGTTGCGTCAGAATACACTAATTAATATTAATTGGTATGTCTACGGGTCCTCATTGCCGCTGTGTATTTTAGATAGCGGAATGAGTCGCTCCTGCAGATTTACCCTGAGTTATGTAAAACCTGTGTGCATACTTCTATTGAATGTGAAGGTATATTACAATAGATTTAAAAAAAAAGAATAATAATAAAAGTGAGTGTCAGGGAAAAAAAATACACTCGCACTTTGGGAATTGCACCCGGGATTCTCAGCATGGGAGGAGGAAGACATCACCGCTTGCCCACACCGCTTCATGGAAGATGCACAAACTCATGTGTAAAAGTACTATAAGCAGCGATTCCTTCCTATTGGTGTTTGTTTATGCCATTAAGGGACTTGGGCATTCAAATTGTACAAAACATACAGTATACTGTACATAGTTTAATGTCAATGAACCACATTATTGGTTTCACACATTAGTTGCGTCTGCATACACTACATTAATTTTTACTGTATTGCTTTGTCTACGGGACTTGGACGCTCATATACAGTAACACAGCAATTGACAAGTGTTTTAATACGTTCGTTTGTGTCTGTATAAACTGTAAATATTTTTTAATTGACCCTCTCCATCTAACCATTGGTTTGTGTGTACATTAACATTACAGTCGTCACTGACCACTTTCCAGAGCTTGATCTGTAGATCATTCAACCACTATTCGCTCTAAAGTACTGGATTAGTGGAGCATTAGCCACCCAGTGGTGATGTGTATTGCATGCTAAGTATGTAGTCGTGCCTCAACGCGCCTATACGTGATTAAACTCAGCAACCTAAGCTATCACCTAGGTGCAACTAAACCTTCATTAAGGCGGAGAAACAGCCAAGATAACGGAGGCTCCATCTGTAGTGATTAGATGTGTATGAGCACCAACCGTCCAGTTACAACATATTTCCAGCAATCCATTTAGTTGTAATCTCAGAAAAAAGTAAGAAAAACAATATAGCCAAGTATAAAAAAGACAAACATTAATTACTCCAAAACACTCACACAGATTAAAATAGACAAAGCATGTAAACCACAATTGTGGATGGGGTCTCAGCAAAGTATTCACAAGCCGTCTAGTTACCCTTCCAGATGTGATAAGGTTGGGGATAAGGGAATGAATAGGCTATTACCTAGTGGCAGTGGCCCTAGCAGATGCCACCATCCTATTTAAAGATGTGGCCATCTCTGAGATGCACATGCTCAAAATACGGCCCATGGGGGCTCTATGGATTAATCGGCTATAGTCAGCTGTTCCTTAGATACAGCTTAGCGCATGCTGCACATAGTGAGTCCAGCTCTGTACAAACACTAGTTTTTTTTGTTTTGTTTTTTTGCAATTTACATTAGTTAACATTATAGCCGACTTGCCCTTGGGATTTTTGTCTGGTTCACGTAATATAATGGCCAATATCACTGTGATGCAGAAACACAAAACTGCCTAGAACCAACAAAGAAACAGTGCAGACTGTAACTCAGGATCACTAAAATACAAACAAAAAGCTAAACTGTTACCGGCTAGCCTTCCTCCTAATGAACTAAAACAATACTGAGGAAGGTAGGAGGGGTTATGTAGGGAAGGTAGTCAGCCGATTGTTTAGTGCTAGACTCTGATAGGTTAAATACATAACCCAGAGTGATGGCATCCCCCAGATTGACAAACTGTGCCAAGGCCAAACTATTGATTATACATCTATGTAGCAGTTGAACAAATTTATGCAGCCTTATTTCCTGAACCACCCTCATACATACGTATGTCGCTAGCAATTTAGTTATGTTGCTTCTATGTGTTCTAATTATGCTAATATGCACATTTTAACCTCAGTGTGGTCAAGTTGCACAGAACATGTCACACCGAGAGCAGCTATATGGCATGACTAAAGCAACAAGAAAGGACACATCTGTAACATGCAGACACTTATGCGTGTTTCAAAGAACAGTTGCTTCAGGTATTGTACAGTACATACTCCTACTTTGGCAATCAAAAGTCTATAGACTTAAATTATTTTTAATTTGAATCTACCTTTCCCAGAATGATCCCCCTTACTCATTGGCCATGGAGGGTTTGAGACAGAAGCCTTAATGCATTAACCTAGTTTTGCTTCTCCCAGCAGGTTCCAAGATAAGGTCGAACATGCTAGACTGTACTCTTCCAGCTGACAATATTCACTAACAACCTATCCTCTGATCTGAAGAACAAAGGAAAATAGCAGAGTGACATATAGCTGTGCATCATTACTCTTACTAATGCAGCAATATAATAGCAGGCCCATGATAATTAAGGTATGCTATGGATATTATCTGAAGACCAATAACTAGAATATAACTTTCAAATAATGTACTGTATATGTACTGTGATAAGATTAAGGTAAGGGTGCAATACAAAATACAAAACATAAAAACAAATTCTAGATGGGCTAGAATTAATTTTCATGTTTTGCTTTCTGCATGAAAACCCTGGACTGTTGTATTGTTTCCGAACTACTGTGTGTTTGGAGGTGCTCATCTACCCCAGGAGAGGGCACCTCTACCTTGTTCTCATCAAAGCACATATCTAACGTGATGGTATCGGGATACACACACTTGGGATGCCGGAATTCTATATACTGACAAAGGTATCCTGATGCGCTCGATCTCGACATCTGTTAGGTAAGTGTTCTAACCCTAAACCTCCCACAGCCTAAACCTAACCCCATTGATGGTGCCTAACCCACCCTCTCTCCCCATAGTCTAACCCTAACACTCCTATCTTAGTGCTCAAACCTAACTCTAACCTCTCCCCCCCCACTGCAGCTTAACCCTATCATCACAGCCTGAACATTACCTGCCCAGGTATTCTTATGATCGTTATGCCAGCAGTCAGGACACCGATGCCGGTATTGTGATCTATGCCGGGATCATGGTATCAGTCTGCTGACCACTGCATCGGAAATCCAGTGTCTGTACTCTGACTGCCAGAATACAGACTACCAGTATGCTGACAGCTTCTAAACAACAAGTTCCCTCTCGGAGTGGTAGGACCTATTGCCCCCACCACAAATATATGCATATGCACAGTACTCAGTCAGTAAATCACAATGTCTCTGAACAAGCCTGCGCCTGTTCCCCCAGGTAGGGAGACACAAGTCGAAACACCTTTATTAGCCTCTTACAGGTGCAATTACTAATTAGCCTGTCTCAGGCTGAATACTTGAAGACAAAAAATGGGCCTAATGCAGAGTGTCCTAAATGCGGCCCTCAAGGCACCCCAATGGTCCAGGGTTCAAGTATCCATTGCACAGCACAGACTGTTAAATCAAATTGAGAAGCACTAATTTGGTCACCTGTGGCCAAACATGGATAAACGTCAAACCTGGACCGTTGGGGTGCCCTGAGGACCGCGTTTGAGAACCTCTGGTCTAATGGATGCAGTTTGTGCTCTCTCTCCATCCATACCCCCAGGAAGCTTTAACCTGTGTTTGCTAAAGCCCAAAATCTACCAAGTTTGTTTTGCAGAAACTGACATTTTCCTGGGGGTTTTAAATTATATAAGTCAGAACCTGGGACAAACATATCTCCCGTTTTTAACTTTACCAGTGCTTTCATCACAGTGCCTTTATGTACAAATGTCAAAAGATGACTAGGTTTTACTTTTTTCGTTAAAAGTTATGGAGTAAACTTCAAAATGGCATCCACACACTTATAGGGTTATTCAGTTTCCCCCAATGAGACATCGGGAGTAAAAACCCCCAATGTTTCTTCGGGTGCTGAGTTTGGGCTATATGATTAGCTCGGCCGGTAACAAGTGCATTTACACCCGTAAACACACAGGTTCAGTGAAACCTCTGTGTTTTTAATTGAATATCCCAGTTACTGTATATTAATAAGTTAACTTTGTTAAGTGAGGATAAACAGCTTATCATACTTGTGTCATAGTAACAGTGGAAATCAGTAGCATCCACATTATTATAAAATCTACTAAAGTAAGATTTATTTATTTTTTAATTTTTTAACGAGATAGTATGTACCATTATCAGTTATTGGTAAAGTTAATAACAATGCAAAGGCAATGCTAGCACTCAAAATCAGTAATTAAGGATAAAACAAACTTGAAAAAAAATTAGAACTTACGACTGCTGCCAAGTTCTTGAAATATGATCTTGATTTTATCAAATTCAGTGATATTTTTGTTTGTAGGAATATCAAGGGGAACAAATGCTCTGAAGACAAAATAAAACAATTTAATTAATAAAAAATAAGATTTTACTTACCGATAAATCTATTTCTCGGAGTCCGTAGTGGATGCTGGGGTTCCTGAAAGGACCATGGGGAATAGCGGCTCCGCAGGAGACAGGGCACAAAAAGTAAAGCTTTTTCCGATCAGGTGGTGTGCACTGGCTCCTCCCCCTATGACCCTCCTCCAGACTCCAGTTAGGTACTGTGCCCGGACGAGCGTACACAATAAGGGAGGATTTTGAATCCCGGGTAAGACTCATACCAGCCACACCAATCACACCGTACAACTTGTGATCTAAACCCAGTTAACAGTATGATAACAGCGGAGCCTCTGAAAGATGGCTTCCTTCAACAATAACCCGAATTAGTTAACAATAACTATGTACAATTTATGCAGATAATCCGCACTTGGGATGGGCGCCCAGCATCCACTACGGACTCCGAGAAATAGATTTATCGGTAAGTAAAATCTTATTTTCTCTATCGTCCTAGTGGATGCTGGGGTTCCTGAAAGGACCATGGGGATTATACCAAAGCTCCCAAACGGGCGGGAGAGTGCGGATGACTCTGCAGCACCGAATGAGAGAACTCCAGGTCCTCCTTAGCCAGAGTATCAAATTTGTAAAATTTTACAAACGTGTTCTCCCCTGACCACGTAGCTGCTCGGCAAAGTTGTAATGCCGAGACCCCTCGGGCAGCCGCCCAAGATGAGCCCACCTTCCTTGTGGAGTGGGCCTTTACAGATTTAGGCTGTGGCAGGCCTGCCACAGAATGTGCAAGTTGGATTGTGCTACAGATCCAACGAGCAATCGTCTGCTTAGACGCCGGAGCACCCATCTTGTTGGGTGCATACAATATAAACAACGAGTCAGATTTTCTGACTCCAGCTGTCCTTGCAATATATATTTTTAATGCTCTGACAACGTCCAGTAACTTGGAGTCCTCCAAGTCACTTGTAGCCGCAGGCACTACAATAGGCTGGTTCAGATGAAATGCTGACACCACCTTAGGGAGAAAATGCGGACGAGTCCGCAGTTCTGCCCTGTCCGAATGGAAAATCAGATATGGGCTTTTGTAAGATAAAGCTGCCAATTCTGACACTCTCCTGGCAGAAGCCAGGGCTATAAGCATGGTCACTTTCCATGTGAGATATTTCAAATCCACCTTTTTTAGTGGTTCAAACCAATGAGATTTTAGGAAATCCAAAACCACATTGAGATCCCACGGTGCCACTGGAGGCACCACAGGAGGCTGTATATGCAGCACTCCCTTAACAAAGGTCTGGACTTCAGGGACTGAAGCCAATTCTTTTTGAAAGAAAATCGACAGGGCCGAAATTTGAACCTTAATAGATCCCAATTTGAGACCCATTGACAATCCTGATTGCAGGAAATGTAGGAATCGACCCAGTTGAAATTCCTCCGTCGGAGCACTCCGATCTTCGCACCACGCAACATATTTTCGCCAAATTCGGTGATAATGTTGCACGGTTACTTCCTTCCTTGCTTTAATCAAAGTAGGAATGACTTCTTCCGGCATGCCTTTTTCCTTTAGGATCCGGCGTTCAACCGCCATGCCGTCAAACGCAGCCGCGGTAAGTCTTGAAACAGACAGGGACCCTGCTGAAGCAAGTCCCTCCTTAGAGGTAGAGGCCACGGATCTTCCGTGATCATCTCTTGAAGTTCCGGGTACCAAGTCCTTCTTGGCCAATCCGGAACCACTAGTATCGTTCTTACGCCTCTTTGCCGTATAATTCTCAATACTTTTGGTATGAGAGGCAGAGGAGGAAACACATACACCGACTGGTACACCCAAGGCGTTACCAGCGCGTCCACAGCTATTGCCTGCGGATCTCTTGACCTGGCGCAATACCTGTCCAGTTTTTTGTTGAGGCGAGACGCCATCATGTCCACCATTGGTCTTTCCCAACGGGTTACCAGCATGTGGAAGACTTCTGGATGAAGTCCCCACTCTCCCGGGTGAAGATCGTGTCTGCTAAGGAAGTCTGCTTCCCAGTTGTCCACTCCCGGGATGAACACTGCTGACAGTGCTATCACATGATTCTCTGCCCAGCGAAGAATCCTTGCAGCTTCTGCCATTGCACTCCTGCTTCTTGTGCCGCCCTGTCTGTTCACATGGGCGACTGCCGTGATGTTGTCCGACTGGATCAACACCGGTTTTCCCTGAAGCAGAGGTTCTGCCTGGCTTAGAGCATTGTATATTGCTCTTAGTTCCAGAATGTTTATGTGAAGAGACGTTTCCAGGCTCGTCCATACTCCCTGGAAGTTTCTTCCTTGTGTGACTGCTCCCCAGCCTCTCAGGCTGGCGTCCGTGGTCACCAGGATCCAATCCTGTATGCCGAATCTGCGGCCCTCCAATAGATGAGCACTCTGCAACCACCACAGAAGAGACACCCTTGTCCTTGGAGACAGGGTTATCCGCAGGTGCATCTGAAGATGCGACCCTGACCATTTGTTCAACAGATCCCTTTGGAAAATTCTTGCGTGGAATCTGCCGAATGGAATTGCTTCGTAAGAAGCCACCATTTTTCCCAGGACTCTTGTGCATTGATGTACAGACACCTTTCCTGGTTTTAGGAGGTTCCTGACAAGCTCGGATAACTCCTTGGCTTTTTCCTCCGGGAGAAAAACCTTTTTCTGAACCGTGTCCAGAATCATCCCTAGGAACAGCAGACGAGTTGTCGGCATTAACTGGGATTTTGGAATATTCAGAATCCACCCGTGCTGTTTTAGCACTTCCTGAGACAGTGCTAATCCCATCTCTAGCTGTTCTCTGGACCTCGCCCTTATTAGGAGATCGTCCAAGTATGGGATAATTAATACGCCTTTTCTTCGAAGAAGAATCATCATCTCGGCCATTACCTTTGTAAAGATCCGAGGTGCCGTGGACAATCCGAACGGCAGCGTCTGAAACTGATAGTGACAGTTTTGTACAACGAACCTGAGGTACCCCTGGTGTGAGGGGTAAATTGGAACGTGGAGATACGCATCCTTGATGTCCAAGGATACCATAAAGTCCCCCTCTTCCAGGTTCGCTATCACTGCTCTGAGTGACTCCATTTTGAACTTGAACTTCTTTATGTACAGGTTCAAGGACTTCAGATTTAGAATAGGCCTTACCGAGCCATCCGGCTTCGGTACCACAAAAAGAGTGGAATAATACCCCTTCCCTTGTTGCAGAAGAGGTACCTTGACTATCACCTGCTGAGAGTACAGCTTGTGAATGGCTTCCAACACCGTCTCCCTTTCGGAGGGGGACGTTGGTAAAGCAGACTTCAGGAAACGGCGAGGTGGATCTGTCTCTAATTCCAACCTGTATCCCTGAGATATTATCTGCAGGATCCAGGGATCTACTTGCGAGTGAGCCCACTGCGCGCTGTAATTTTTGAGACGACCCCCCACGGTCCCCGAGTCCGCTTGAGAAGCCCCAGCGTCATGCTGAGGCTTTTGTAGAAGCCGGGGAGGGCTTCTGATCCTGGGAAGGAGCTGCGTGTTGCTGTCTCTTCCCTCGACCTTTGCCTCGTGGCAGATATGAATAGCCCTTTGCTCTCTTATTTTTAAAGGAACGAAAGGGCTGCGGTTGAAAAGTCGGTGCCTTTTTCTGTTGGGGAGTGACTTGAGGTAGAAAGGTGGATTTCCCGGCTGTAGCCGTGGCCACCAAATCTGATAGACCGACTCCAAATAACTCCTCCCCTTTATACGGCAAAACTTCCATATGCCGTTTTGAATCCGCATCGCCTGTCCACTGTCGCGTCCATAAAGCTCTTCTGGCCGAAATGGACATAGCACTTACCCGTGATGCCAGTGTGCATATATCCCTCTGTGCATCACGCATATAAAGAAATGCATCCTTTATTTGTTCTAACGACAGTAAAATATTGTCCCTGTCCAGGGTATCAATATTTTCAATCAGGGATTCTGACCAAACTACCCCCGCACTGCCCATCCAGGCAGTCGCTACAGCTGGTCGTAGTATAACACCTGCATGTGTGTATATACTTTTTTGGATATTTTCCATCCTCCTATCTGATGGATCTTTAAGTGCGGCCGTCTCAGGAGAGGGTAACGCCACTTGTTTAGATAAGCGTGTTAGCGCCTTGTCCACCCTAGGAGGTGTTTCCCAGCGCTCCCTAACCTCTGGCGGGAAAGGGTATAATGCCAATAATTTCTTTGAAATTATCAGCTTTTTATCAGGGGCAACCCACGCTTCATTACACACGTCATTTAGTTCTTCTGATTCAGGAAAAACTATAGGTAGTTTTTTCATACCCCACATAATACCCTGTTTAGTGGTACCTGTAGTATCAGCTAAATGTAACGCCTCCTTCATTGCCAAAATCATATAACGTGTGGCCCTACTGGAAAATACGGTTGATTCGTCACCGTCACCACTGGAGTCATCGCCTGTGTCTGGGTCTGTGTCGACCGACTGAGGCAAAGGGCGTTTCACAGCCCCTGACGGTGTTTGAGTCGCCTGGACAGGCACTAATTGATTGTCCGGCCGTCTCATGTCGTCAAACGACTGCTTTAGCGTGTTGACACTATCCCGTAGTTCCATAAATAAAGGCATCCATTCTGGTGTCGACTCCCTAGGGGGTGACATCCTCATATTTGGCAATTGCTCCGCCTCCACACCAATATCGTCCTCATACATGTCGACACACACGTACCGACACACAGCAGACACACAGGGAATGCTCCTAACGAAGACAGGACCCACTAGCCCTTTGGGGAGACAGAGGGAGAGTTTGCCAGCACACACCAAAAGCGCTATATATATATATCAGGGATAGCCTTATAATAAGTGCTCCCTTATAGCTGCTTTGTTATATCAAAATATCGCCATAAATGTGCCCCCCCCTCTCTGTTTTACCCTGTTTCTGTAGTGCAGAGCAGGGGAGAGACTTGGGAGCCGTCCTGACCAGCGGAGCTGTGAGAGGAAATGGCGTCGTGTGCTGAGGAGATAGGCCCCGCCCCTTTTCCGGCGGGCTCGTCTCCCGCTATTTAGAAAAATTAGGCAGGGGTTAAATATCTCCATATAGCCTCTAGGGCTATATGTGAGGTATTTTTAGCCTTTATAGGTACTCATTTGCCTCCCAGGGCGCCCCCCTCCCAGCGCCCTGCACCCTCAGTGACTGCCGTGTGAAGTGTGCTGAGAGGAAAATGGCGCACAGCTGCAGTGCTGTGCGCTACCTTTAGAAGACTGCAGGAGTCTTCAGCCGCCGATTCTGGACCTCTTCTGATTTCAGCATCTGCAAGGGGGCCGGCGGCGTGGCTCCGGTGACCATCCAGGCTGTACCTGTGATCGTCCCTCTGGAGCTTGATGTCCAGTAGCCAAGAAACCAATCCATCCTGCACGCAGGTGAGTTGACTCCTTCTCCCCTCAGTCCCTCGCTGCAGTGATCCTGTTGCCAGCAGGAATCACTGTAAAATAAAAAACCTAGCTAAACTTTCTCTAAGCAGCTCTTTAGGAGAGCCACCTAGATTGCACCCTTCTCGGCCGGGCACAAAAATCTAACTGGAGTCTGGAGGAGGGTCATAGGGGGAGGAGCCAGTGCACACCACCTGATCGGAAAAAGCTTTACTTTTTGTGCCCTGTCTCCTGCGGAGCCGCTATTCCCCATGGTCCTTTCAGGAACCCCAGCATCCACTAGGACGATAGAGAAATACACATGAAACGTAAATGACAATGACAACTCAAAAATAAAACTATGAAATTATGATGTACAGTAAGTATTTTTATAAATATTTGTATACACTGTAATGATAAGACAACATAAACTTCAGATTTAGTGTGCAGTTTACAACAAATAAGCATTTGCTAGGTAACATCTAAATGGTAGATCATTATACGGGTGGTCTTCTGTATGCCGACTGACGGGATCCCGGCGCACAGTATACCACCGCCGGGATCCCGACAGCCGGCATACCGACACTTATTCTCCCTCGTGGGGGTCCACGACCCCCCTGGAGGGAGAATAAAATAGTGTGGCGCGCATAGCGCGCCACCGTGCCCGTAGTGTGGCGAGCACAGCGAGACCGCAAGGGGCTCATTTGCGCTCGCCACACTGTCGGTAAGCCGGCGGTCGGGCTCCCGGCGCCGGTATGCTGGTCGCCGGGAGCCCGACCGCCGGCATATCGTAGTGAACCCCATTATACTATATAAAGCTTTTAGACTCAGGTCAGAAGTGCATTTTACTTTGGAAACTACTGTAATTTCAATGATTGATGATGTGTAAAAAAAAAATTTTGCACTAAGTACCATTGTTCAGTATATAAAATCTACAGAATATGGAGCATGGGAACAATCCCTCACATTGAACTCATTCACCTATAAAAGTAACCTTTCCTCCATATTCTTTATCAACCTAGCTTACCATAAGACTTGCTCCTACAGTAAATCTAATGCTAAAAGAGTGCATTTCTTTTTATGAAATGGTGTAATTGACTTTGTTACATGGTGTGTCATTTACACTGTTCTCTTTTTGCCACACCTCATTACCATTGAAGTAAAATAGACTGTGTGGGTTTTCAGTGAAGTGATCCAGCACATACTGCTCACTTACAGGATAGCTGAAAGTATAATTTGGCTAAAACTAAAACATGCTGCATCTCTAGCAAGTCTTATTGCACTATATGTAAACAGTTTGATTTCCCATTTGGAACTATACAGTATTGTAGATTAGTTTACTTTTCTAAAGGTAAACATTTCCCAGAGCACTAGTAATTTTGTTAATTGTGCATTATAGCAGGAGGTGTACCTATCCACACACTTATCCACATTGGAGAACATATTTAAGAAGTGCAAAATATCCAATGCACTGCACAAAATCAGCTCTGGCATCGCCATTCAGCAAACATTTTAGATGTGTGTCTGGAGTTCCACCAAAGCACAAAGGTTTGCAGAGCAAGATCATGGTTTTTGGGAAGGTACAACACCCAAAGGTGGTAAAACAAGGGGATATACATTGGAGAGACAACCATCTATACCCCTAAACTACACATATACCATATACCATAATAAAGGACGAGTTACAGTATCTGAAGTTCAGTCTACCCCCCCAGTTCCATTTAGTTTTCACACAGGCAGCTACACAGCTACATTGAGGTCTATGTAACAAGATCCCTGTTGGTCTTGAGCCAAGAGTCAGCCTATGTGAATGAGGGGGGGCAGGGGAAGTATCAAAGTTATGCAGAGACAGTCTTTTATGCAGTTACAAACAATATAACAGAAAACCATCAACCACTTCAACTTTGCCTTTTTTGCAACATCCACAGGCAGGGAAGGTTACGGTCACCACAGGGGGAGGAGGAGAGTTTGGGTCTGCAGCCAACTCCACCCTGGGCCTCTTTTTTTTTTTTTTGCCTGGGTGCAAATAAGAGTGAATTTCCCTTAACAGGGAAATCAATGACTATAGCCCAAGTCCCCAGGAATCCTAGGGTGTCTGTTCTAACATGGGCTCCTCATCTTATGAAGAGGTGAGCCGTGGAACAATCCACAAGATGGTGACATCATGCTGAGTCAGGGCATCAAACTGCTACCCACAACAAGGTCAAGAGTGCCGGCCAGCGGCAGGTCCAGGCAGGATCCAGAAAAGAAACTCGATCAGGAAGAGCAAAGGCAAAAACAAAGTTAATTTCCCCAGCACTGATCTTCATAACTGCTGGGCCTCCTGATGTGTGCTGCAGGTGTAATCGCAAATTGCAGTATGTAAACACTATCAGGAAAAATAATAATAATAATCTAAAAAGCACAGGGTTGCAGTGCACCCCTAATGAAAACAACCCAGTTTCCATGGGCACTTAACACTGAAGACCATGGGTTGTTGAAGGAAGGAGCTCACAGAGGAGGAGCTACTCTCTAAAAGTTATACTAGTCTAATTAACTGCCAACTCATATGGACTCATTAGGAATCCCATAGTCCAGTGTCCCAAAGACTGGATGAAAGGATAGTGTAAGTCTAAGATCACAGCAGGCATTCTAAGTAAATTTCAAGCCATACACAAATGTGCTGAAAACCCAGTAAATGCAAATCTAATACTGTACATTGCTTGACCAACAAAAAATGTCTGGGTCTAAGCGGTTTCATGTTTTGTGTAGTGATCTGTACAAAATACAAATAACCAGAGATAACAAAATTGTAGTAAGTTGTGACATACATGCTACAGTATACATTAGCTTTTTGGAAAGAGCAGCAGGGGAATGAAGGTTATTTTAGGGTGAAAAAAAGGACAGGTAAAGAAAAATCGGCTCTGAAAAAAGGGGTAAAAAATATATACTGGCGCCGGCTGTCTTTCCAACAATAGACACAACAACAATTTAAATAAAATGAATGCATGAATTTAATACATATACAATAAAAATAGATATAGAATATATGATACATTGGTATCGCAGGTCTCTGACTCAAGGGTCAATGCATAAAAACACCACTGATGTCCCACTCAAATTAATTTGACTATTTCTGGCTAGGGCTCATTCCTCAGTATAGTCTTTAGTTGTTTAAAGTGTGGATGTTACCCGTTCTTTCATGTGTAGTCCCCAAGAATTCGCAATTTCAATCGGAGATCTAATAGCAGCAGAGGATATTTTCCTCTGAAGAAAGGGTGTCTACCCGATAGCTTAAAGAGCATATAAAACAAAAAGGAAACTAAACAGCACTGCAAAAAATAATAATGTATGAACAACAAAGGATAGTAGGGTAAGATGAGATAGTGGGGTAAAGTTTCCCCACCACATGTATCTAGGCAACTGCACAATTTTGTTTTCACGTGAGCAAATATTCAGCAAGCAACTATCATTTCTGCTGGTTTATGATGGAGAAAAGCACTTGTTAAAGTTGCGTGTTTTTGTCAGAAGAAACTGTGTTTTGTTCATCAGAGTAAATATTTTACATAACAGGTATGACAACTGTTATGTTAAAGTAAATTTGTCCAGGTCTAAAACATATCAACTGTAAGTACATGTTGCTCATCATCCTATAGTACACGTTGGCGATTTGCATGTATAAAACCATGTGAATCATTTAACTAAATAGAAGCCTAAATTACTAAGCAAGACATTATTTTACCCAAAATGGTGGCTGTGGGGTAAAATTAACCAGTTTGAAATTGAGGATGGAGAAGTGAGTGCAAGAGTTCTCAAAAAAATCCAGGGAAACACTGGCACTTTTGCTTTTAAAGGAAAATGATGTGGCATTTTTGCCACAGAGGAAGATATTTATCAAAAGCTTGTAGAGAGATAACCCAGAGAGAGATAAAGTACAAAAAAATCAGTTCCTAAGTGTCATTTTTTTAAACACAGCCTGTAAAATGACAGTTAGAAGCTTATTGGTTAGTAATTTATCTCTCCAAGTTTTGACGAAGATGCTTCAGTACCTCAACATAAAAAGGCTGGAGGAACACCAAGGAGAGAGCAACATTTCATATTTTCATGCAACATTAAGGTGTGAAATGTTGAATTGTCGTTGTACTGCACAACAGCATAATGTACAGTATCAACATTTTTGAAAATTGAGTAAAAACTATATGGAAAAGGAATTATTTGATAGGTTTTGTAATCATGACCATGTTTAAACTCAAGTTAACGTCAACTGATCAATTTAACCTTAGATGGCTAAATACATCTATTGACATGGTTCAACTTGTCCCTACTCTGGGAAGAAAAAGATAAGGGAGAAAGAGGTGGAAAAGGAAGAAGAATAAAAATGAATTAGCATGACCATTCATAAATAATGTATCCCATAATAAATAAATGATTGAAAGGCCAGATGAGTCATAGGTAAGTAAATATTAAAGGATTAAAACCATGATCTATAACTCCAATTAAAATATGAGGGGTGGCTATTAAATAACAAGTCTGTACTTGTAAAAAATAAACCATACTGCATAAATTAAAAGGGGAGTGGGGAGAACACTGGCCTTGTACTATTCCAAAACAGTTTTGTAAATTTCCCCCATCTCACATAGATAGTTTGCAGTCAGTGTTCGAAGCGCTCATTTTCCCATGCATCGTAAAAAATGCTTAGTTCAAAAGCATAGCTGAATCACAAAACACTCACCCATAGCAACCAATGTCATCCATCAATATGAGTTACCCTCCCCAAGAGCCCAACTCCACCCAACTCTATATCGAAACCATCATAATAAACCATTAAAGCCTATCTGCCACCAACACTGTTCAGAGTAAACAAAATCTATTTTATATGTTAGGACTTAAGTGGGAAATTTGTAGTTTGGACATTTTTCCAGCTACAGCCGTTCAGAAAATATATATATATACTGTACCTTGCACTTTCATAGTGTTTATCACATGGAACAATTTATAGCAGATTTTTCACAAATATGTATTTTATATGAGAATAATTAACCGGTAATACAGGTTGAGTCTCCCTTATCCAAAATGCTTGGGACCAGAGGTATTTTGGATATGGGATTTTTCCGTATTTTGGAATAATTGCATACCATAATGAGATATCATGGTGAAGGGACCTAAATCTAAGCACAGAATGCCTTATACACACAGCCTGAAGGTAATTTTAGCCAATATTTTTTATAACTGTGCATTAAACAAAGTGTGTCTACATTTACACAATTCATTTATGTTTCATATACACCTTATACACACAGCCTGAAGGTCATTTAATACAATATTTTTAATAACTTTGTGTATTAAACAAAGTTTGCGTACATTGAGCCATCAAAAAACAAAGGTTTCACTATCTCACTCTCACTCAAAAAAGTCCGTATTTCGGAATATTCCGTATTTCGGAATATTTGGATATGGGATACTCAACCTGTATACATATTTTATTCTATTCAGATTTCTTTTTACAAAATATTAATCCAGACAATAAGGAAATGTTAAAACATGAACATTGCTTTTGAAATCTCTAGGTTGAGAAAGTCTAAGGTCGGGTAAACACTACAGCAATGTTGGGACGATTTGCTGTTTCAGAACGACAAATCGTCTAAATCATATAGTATGTATGCCCGATCTGAGTGCTCCTGCTAGCTAATTCTTCTGGTCGGCTCCGGTGTATGCAGTGCAGTGTAAATGAAGGACAGAATAGTATATTGTTCCGTCCGCCATATTTGTAAAACCATTGTGGATTGCAATTTGTGATTTTTATTTCTGGTGGTATGTTTTGTCAATATTTTAAAATACAGTAGTTCTTAAGTTGACGACTCAAACTAGTCACAAGATAGTAAACTGCATTATGGGAATTTTCACCACCTGAACACTATTTTACATAAAAAAACAAATAATAAAAAGTATATTAAATACTTTATTTACTTATGACATGACTAAACACTGTAAAATTTAGCTTAATCGCAATAACAATTAAAAACTGAACTTTATATGTATTTAAAAAAAAATTTTAGCTCCCCTTACTGTGTACTATTACTAAAAAGTGTTAATACAGACGTGACCTCATACAGCTTGCCTCAATATGCCAAGTAGTGGGAGATGCCGGATGTGAGTAAGCTGACAGGCCCCATGCAACTCAGTTAGCGTTGGAAGTCTTTTATTGCCAAAAAATGTGTTTATTCACATTTCTATATGAATAGGACGCACAAGCAGACTATGCTGATTAAAATGTGGCATTCCTATATTCTGTGTGCGTCTGCGGTTGTATCTACATAGAAAGTGCCACAGTTACAGTGTTTTCTAGGATATCACTGTAACGTACCATTTGGTATGCAGATACAGCCACAGTCGCACACAGAATATAGGCATGCCACATGGGTGTGGTATGGAAGGTAGATAGTAACTAGGTCGACCACTACTGGTCGACAGTAACTAGGTTGACAGGGTCTAGGTCGACAGGTCAAAATGTTGACATGAGTTTTTTATGAGTTTTTTTGCTGTCGTTTTCGTCGCAGTGTTACCGGGAACCCCAATTAGTGCACCGTGTCCCCTCGCATGGTTCGCTTCGCTCGCCATGCTTCGGGCAAAGTGCCTGTGCTACCGCTTCGTTCGGCACAGATTACCGTTCCAATCATAGTCCACATGGATCGTTAAGTATGAAAATACACGTTATGGTAAGAACGTACCGTTGATAACAGTATTTCTTCTAAGTCCACAGGTTCTAAAGGATAACAATGGGATATGATAGAGCGACAGCGGATTGGCACCAATCAATCAAAGCTTTCTGGCCTCTCAGGATGCAACAAACCCGTCCATATATCCCCTCCCACTGGCTCAGGCAAATCAGTTGTTTTCCAAAGCACAAGGCAGAAACATCATGTAGAACCCTATTCAGGTGATACGAACACACATGCACACCCATCCATACAAGAAGGCAGAGGTTAGTGAGTAGAATGATCCTCAAATCAGGTGTGTCAGAGTGGGATCCATGTGGACTTAGGAGAAATATCGTTATCAACGGTAAGTTCTTACCATAACATATATTTCTCCGGCAGGGTCCACAGGTTATCCAAAGGATAACAATGGAATTTCCCAAAGCAATTTAGTGGTGGGGACGCTTCTGTTTGGACAGGAGAACCTTGCGCCCGAATTCAGCGTAATGAGAGGCAAAAGTATCCAAGGTATAATGTCTAATGAATGTGTTAATGGAAGACTATGTGTCTGCCTTACATATCTGTTCTGCTGAAGCACCATGTTGTGCTTCCCAAGAAGGACCTACCTTACGAGTAGAGTGAGCAGAGACATTAGCCGGAACAGGGAGATCAGCTTGAGAGTATGCTTCTGAAATAGTCATTCGAAGCCATCTTGCCAGCGTCTGTTTAGTAGAAGGCCATTCTCTCTTGTGAAATCCGTAGGGAACGAAAAGAGAATCTGTCTTTCTGATGGCACTGGTACAATCCACGTAGATCCTTAATGCCCGGACAACGTCCAGCGACGCATCTCCCGCAGAAAGTCACGATACCTGAAAAGCCGGGACTACAATTTCATCATTAAGGTGGAATTTAGACATCACCTTAGTAAGATACCCAGACCTAGTTCTAAGAACTGCTTTATCTGGATAGAAAATCAGAAAAGGAGAACGACATGACAGTGCTCCTAAATCTGACACTCTTCTAGCTGATGCCAGTCAGTAGAAAGAGCACTTTAGCGGTCAACCATTTAAGGTCCACTTTATTAAGTGGTTCAAATGGAGCAACTTGAAGGGCTTTCAGGACTAAATATAAGTTCCACGGTACTGTAGGTGGAACAAAAGGAGGTTGAATGTGCAGCATTCCCTGGAAAAAAGTACGCGCATCCTGTAAATTAGCAATTTTCTTTTGGAACCATACAGTCAGTGCAGATACTTGCACTCTCAAGGAAACCACCTTCAAACCTTTATCCATTCCTGCCTGATGGAATGCTAAGACCCTGGAAACGCTGAAAGATTTTGGGTTCACATTTCTTTCACTACACCAATGAATATAGGCTTGCCATATTCGGTGATAAATACGAGCTGAGGATGGTTTCCTTGCTCTGAGCATTGTTTGAATGTGTTGTGAAAATCCTATTGACTTCAGGATAGAGGTTTCAAGAGCCACCCCATCAAAGTCAGCCGATCCAAAAGGACCCTGCGTCAGTAGGTCTGGACGTTGAAGGAGCAGAAATGGAGCATCCATCGACATTCTCTGCAGATCTGTGTACCAATGTCTTCTGGGCCAAGCTGGAGCTATTAGAATCATGGCACCCTTTGCTTGCTTTATTTTCCTCACCACCCTGGGTAATAGGGTGGTCAGAGGAAACAGATAAGCCAGATGAAAGTCCCATCACACCGACAAGGCGTCCACAAAGATCGCTTTAGGATCCTTTGTTCTTGACCCATATGCGAGCACCTTTTGGGTTTGTCTACTAGAGTATGAAAGACCTCCAGTTGTAGAGCCCATTCGCTTGCCTGAATGGCGTGTAAACTGAGAAAATCTGCTTTCCAATTTAGGACTCCTGGAATGAATACTGTGGAAAAGGCTGGGAGATGGAGTTCTGCCCACTTTAGAATGTTACTTACATCCTTCATTGCAGTTTGACTGAGTTCCTCCCTGATGGTTGGGGTACGCTACTGCCGTTGCATTGTCCAAGTGGATGTGGACTCGTTTTCCTTTAAGAGTGTCCTTTGCCTGAATGAGTGCCCTGTAAATGGCCCGAAGTTCTAATAGGTTTATTGGCAGCCAACTTTCTTCTGTGGTCCATTGTCCCTGGAACCATAATTATCCGGACACTGCTCCCCAGCCCTGAAGGCTGGCATTTGTTGTCAGGATCTCCCAATCTGATATCCAAAAGGGTCTCCCCTTGTCTAGATGGGATGTCTGTAGCCACCAGGCTAACGACCTTCTTACCTTCACTGGGAGTACCATTGTCTGTTTCTTTATTGTCTGATGTACTCCATTCCATCTGACCAGAATCAGATGCTGCAGAGGCCTTGAGTGGAATTGTGCATACTTCACCATGTCGAATGTTGACACCATCAAACCCATCACTCGCATTGCTGCGTGAATGTCACGATCCGGGTATCTGGACGCCATTTCTTACCCATCAGATGCCTTCTAAGGCTGGCTCAGCGCTCCAGGACCGGATCCCATCTGTTATCCTGATGTGTACATTCCTGTATCCTCTCCTGTCACTCTGGGACGCTGTCACAGTAAACGCCATATTACACCTGGCATGGCGTCTCCCGCGGCCTCCGCCGCCGTCCCTGAACTTCTGCATGCAGAGTGTCTGAGTGGCGATTACGTCAGCCGCGGCCTCCGCTGTGTCCGCGTGGTTGGATGTGCATCTGTCAGCCTGGCGCCTCCTGTCTCCGGTGGCCGGCGCCGCCATTACTGTTTTCATTACCACATGGATTACAAACCAAACTTCCCTCCAAGTGTCTGCATGGGCGCAGCCATCTTGGATTCTGTCAGCTGATCATTTCCACCAATCTGTTCTCAGTATTGATAATCTGCATAATTGCCTAGCCAATCCCTTCCTTGCTGCAGGTATAAATACACTGTGCCTGAGCAAGGAAGGCGTCAGTGCTTTGGTTGTCAAACCTAGTTCCTGTTTGTCTCTCTCCTGTGATTGTCTTCCAGGTTCCAGCTCCTGTCTCAAGACTTCCACCATAGAGACCCGCACCAGCATTCCACCTGCGGTGTAGCCTGACTCTCCAATCCATTGTGGATTCATCTGTTTCCAGCTACAACATTACCTGCTTCCAGCTCAGCTTCCAGCAGAGTACAGCTTCCCTTAAAGGGCCGGTGTCCTTTCTACACTTTACCACTCTCCACCGGTATTATTATTTCTCCGCTCTCAAGTTCTACATTTCAGTTCATATTTCATCGCTCCCAAGTTCATTTATTATTTAACTGGTTCCAGCCAGTATCCACTCCGTGCTAACAACAGTCTGGTTCCAGCCAGTATCCACAGCAGCTGTTTTATCTTCAGCAACCCAGCTTTTCCTGGAACACCAGCTGGCACAATCCTGGGTTATCTCCATTGCTACAGTCGGGCCTGGTAAGGACTTTCCATCTAGAAGATCATAAGAACTATCTCACACTACCAGTGCCCTGTGGCTCCTGCCATCCTGTAGTACCCAGGAACTGTATTTATTCTTTGCTGACTTTTACGTTTTCTTTTACTGCTGCTGTGTTGCGGAGTTGTCATAATAAACATCATTGACTTTTATCCAAGTTGTCGTGGTCACGCCTTCGGGCAGTTATTATTCATGTTACTTACATGTCCAGGGGTCTGATACAACCTCCCAGGTTCCGGTACATCTCAGCCCCTACAACTGAGGCTGCCTCCCGTCAGCTCAGGCCCTCAGTTGTGACAGTAAGCACTGACCTAATGAATCCAGCCGGAGACCAGGATCAAGCGGCCAGGCCGATGCAAGAACTGGCAGCCCGACTAGAACATCAGGAGGCTGCACAGGGCCACATCATCCGCTGTCTCCAGGATCTCTCTACTCGGCTGGATGGGATTCAGACAACTCTCCGTGGATCAGGCGCGTCTGGTGCGTCAACCACAGTGACTCCAGCTATAACCCCACCCACCTTACCCATTTCTGCTCCACGTCTTCATCTTCCAACGCCAGCAAAATTTGACGGATCTCCAAGATTCTGCAGGGGATTTCTCAACCAGTGTGAGATTCAGTTTGAGCTACAACCTGGCAATTTTCCCAGTGACCGTACAAAAATTGCCTACATTATTTCTCTTCTCAGTGGCTCAGCCCTTGATTGGGCATCACCGTTATGGGAGAGGTCCGACACCCTGCTATCTTCCTACACTGCCTTCGTGTCAACATTCAGGCGCATCTTCGACGAGCCAGGCCGGGTAACCTCAGCTTCATCCGAGATTCTCCGTTTACGCCAGGGGTCACGTACTGTAGGACAATATCTGATACAGTTCCAGATCCTGGCATCCGAACTGGCATGGAACGACGAGGCCCTGTATGCTGCATTCTGGCATGGCTTATCTGAGCGTATTAAAGATGAGTTAGCTACCAGAGACTTACCTTCTAAGTTAGATGAGCTAATCTCACTCTGCACGAAAGTTGATTTACGTTTCAGAGAGAGAGCAACTGAGCGTGGAAGATCATCTGCTCCAAAATCTTCTGCTCCTCCTCCTCGTCAACTGTCACCATCTAAAGATGAGCCCATGCAACTTGGCCGTTCCCGTTTAACTCCTGCTGAGCGCCGAAGACGTCTCTCCGAGTTTCTCTGTCTCTATTGTGCAGCTCCGTCTCACACCATTAATGCCTGTCCCAAACGTCCGGGAAACTCCAAATCCTAGCTCGCCAAGGAGAGGGCCGGCTAGGAGTAATGATCTCCTCTCCATCTCCTCAAGATTGTAATCTCCCAGTCTCGCTTCAAGTTGCTCAACGTTATCGGAACGTCATTGCCCTCCTTGATTCCGGAGCAGCTGGGAACTTTATTACCGAAGCCTATGTTAAACGGTGGTCCCTACCCACCGAGAGACTTCCTTCGTCCATGTCTTTAACTGCCGTGGATGGCAGCAAAATTTTTGATGCAGTTATTTCTTTAAGGACTCTACCAGTTCGTCTGAGAGTGGGAGTTCTTCATTCCGAACTTATTTCTTTTTTAGTGATTCCAAGAGCCACACATCCTGTGGTCCTGGGCCTTCCATGGCTCCGTCTTCACAATCCTACAATTGATTGGACGACTACGCAAATCCTGGCATGGGGTTCCTCCTGTGCTGAGACATGTTTGTTTAAAGTATTGCCTGTCTGTTCTTCCTCCCCCAGGTCGTCTGATGTTCCACCTCCTCCATATCAAGATTTCACGGATGTGTTCAGTAAAGCTTCTGCTGATATCCTTCCTCCTCATAGAGAATGGGACTGTCCGATTGATCTCGTTCCAGGGAAGGTTCCACCTCGAGGCCGAACTTATCCGTTGTCTCTGCCTGAGACGCATTCTATGGAGGAATATATTAAAGAGAACCTAGCAAAGGGGTTTATTCGACCTTCTTCTCCAGCCGGCGCAGGCTTCTTTTTTGTAAAAAAGAAAGATGGTGGTCTGCGGCCGTGCATCGACTACAGAGGTTTGAACGAAATTACCATCAAGAACCGTTATCCTTTACCCCTGATTACTGAGCTCTTTGACAGAGTTAGCGGAGCTACCATCTTTACAAAGCTGGACTTGCGAGGTGCATACAATCTCATCCGGATCCGTGAGGGTGACGAGTGGAAGACCGCCTTTAACACCCGTGACGGACATTATGAGTACCTCGTCATGCCCTTCGGATTGAGCAATGCTCCAGCTGTCTTCCAGCATTTTGTCAATGAGATCTTCAGAGACATTCTATACCGTCATGTCGTGGTCTATCTAGACGATATCCTCATTTTGCCAACGATTTAGAGGAACATCGTTTTTGGGTTAAAGAGGTTCTGTCCCGTCTCCGTGTCAATCATCTCTATTGCAAATTAGAAAAATGCGTCTTTGAAGTCAAGTCCATTCCGTTTCTAGGGTACATTGTGTCCGGTTCCGGACTAGAGATGGATCCTGAGAAACTACAAGCAATCCAAAATTGGCCGGTACCCTTAACCCTCAAAGGGGTCCAGAGGTTCTTAGGGTTCGCCAACTATTACCGAAAGTTTATACAAGACTTTTCCACCATTGTGGCGCCTATTACTGCTTTCACTAAGAAGGGTGCTAACCCGTCCAAGTGGTCTGAAGAAGCCATGCAAGCATTTCATCTTTTAAAACAAAGGTTCATCTCTGCGCCTGTTCTGAAACAGCCTGACATCGACTCTCCTTTCATCTTAGAGGTGGATGCCTCCTCCGTTGGAGTAGGAGCGGTGTTATCTCAGAGGGCTAAAGATGGCCATTTACACCCTTGCAGTTTCTTCTCCCGGAAGTTCTCCCCAGCTGAGCGCAACTATGCCATTGGCGACCAGGAGTTGCTAGCCATCAAGCTCGCTCTAGAAGAGTGGAGGTATCTGTTGGAGGGAGCTTCTCATTCAATCACCATACTTACAGACCACAAGAACCTTTTATACCTGAAGGGCGCACAATGTCTCAACCCTCGTCAGGCCAGATGGGCACTTTTCTTTTCCAGGTTCGACTTTAAACTCCAGTTCTGTCCGGGCTCTCAGAATCGCAAGGCCGATGCCCTTTCCCGCTCATGGGAGCAAGAAAATGAGTCAGTCTTCAGATAAGCATCCTATTATAAATCCGTTGGCATTCTCCACGGATGGACTCTACGCCCCCATCAGGGAAAAGTTTTGTGAAGCCGATGCTAAGGAAGAAGCTCATGCATTGGGCCCATGCTTCCCGTTTTGCCGGACATACAGGTATCCAAAAAACCCTGGAGTTTATCTCTAGGTCCTATTGGTGGCCAACTCTGAAAAAGGACGTCTTGGAGTTTATTGCATCTTGCCCAAAGTGTGCCCAACATAAAGTATCCCGCCAGTCGCCTGCGGGGCAACTGGTTCCACTATCCGTTCCCCGTCGACCATGGACCCACTTGTCGATGGATTTCATTACAGACTTACCCATGTGCAACAAGTTCAATACCATCTGGGTGGTAGTTGACCGGTTCACCAAGATGGCACACTTCATTCCTCTCACCGGTCTTCCGTCAGCTTCCAAGTTGGCTCAAGTATTCATACAAGAGATCTTCCGACTCCACGGTCTTCCTGAAGAAATTATCTCAGATCGAGGAGTTCAATTCACAGCCAAATTCTGGCGAAGTTTATGTCAAGTCCTCCAAGTCAAGCTAAAGTTTTCCACGGCTTACCATCCTCAGACCAATGGTCAAACCGAGAGGGTGAATCAGGACTTGGAGGCCTTCCTCCGCATCTATGTGTCCTCCTCTCAAGATGACTGGGTTCAATTACTTCCCTGGGCCGAGTTCTGTCATAACAACCAGTATCATTCTTCATCTGCTTCAACACCATTCTTCACTAACTTTGGATTCCACCCTAAAGTCCCTGAGTTCCAACCGCTTCCAGCAACTTCTGTTCCCGCAGTGGATATCACCTTGCATCAGTTTGCCAATATCTGGAAGAGCGTACGATCAGCTCTGCTCAAGGCATCGTTCAGGTACAAGAAGTTTGCGGATAAGAAGCGTCGAGCAGTTCCTGCTCTCAAGGTGGGTGATCGGGTATGGTTATCCACGAAGAATTTGAGGTTAAGAGTTCCCAGTATGACGTTTGCACCTCGCTATATTGGTCCTTTCAAGATTGAACAAGTCATCAATCCTGTTGCTTACAGACTCCAGTTGCCTCCCTTCTTAAAAATACCCAGGACATTCCATGTTTCCCTGTTGAAACCGCTGATCTTGAATCGGTTTCATTCCTCACTTCCTCCAACTCCGAAAGTCCAAACTCAACGAGGCGTTGAGTATGAAGTGGCCAAGATCCTGGACTCACGTCACCGTTACGGTCAACTACAATATCTTATTGACTGGAAGGGTTATGGTCCTGAGGAACGTTCATGGACCAATGCTTCCGATGTCCATGCTCCTGCCTTGGTCCGGAGATTCCATTCCAAGTTTCCTCAAAAGCCAAAGAAGTGTCCTGGGGCCACTCCTAAAGGGGGGGGTGCTGTCACGATCCGGGTATCTGGACGCCATTTCTTACCCATCAGATGCCTTCTAAGGCTGGCTCAGCGCTCCAGGACCGGATCCCATCTGTTATCCTGATGTGTACATTCCTGTATCCTCTCCTGTCACTCTGGGACGCTGTCACAGTAAACGCCATATTACACCTGGCATGGCGTCTCCCGCGGCCTCCGCCGCCGTCCCTGAACTTCTGCATGCAGAGTGTCTGAGTGGCGATTACGTCAGCCGCGGCCTCCGCTGTGTCCGCGTGGTTGGATGTGCATCTGTCAGCCTGGCGCCTCCTGTCTCCGGTGGCCGGCGCCGCCATTACTGTTTTCATTACCACATGGATTACAAACCAAACTTCCCTCCAAGTGTCTGCATGGGCGCAGCCATCTTGGATTCTGTCAGCTGATCATTTCCACCAATCTGTTCTCAGTATTGATAATCTGCATAATTGCCTAGCCAATCCCTTCCTTGCTGCAGGTATAAATACACTGTGCCTGAGCAAGGAAGGCGTCAGTGCTTTGGTTGTCAAACCTAGTTCCTGTTTGTCTCTCTCCTGTGATTGTCTTCCAGGTTCCAGCTCCTGTCTCAAGACTTCCACCATAGAGACCCGCACCAGCATTCCACCTGCGGTGTAGCCTGACTCTCCAATCCATTGTGGATTCATCTGTTTCCAGCTACAACATTACCTGCTTCCAGCTCAGCTTCCAGCAGAGTACAGCTTCCCTTAAAGGGCCGGTGTCCTTTCTACACTTTACCACTCTCCACCGGTATTATTATTTCTCCGCTCTCAAGTTCTACATTTCAGTTCATATTTCATCGCTCCCAAGTTCATTTATTATTTAACTGGTTCCAGCCAGTATCCACTCCGTGCTAACAACAGTCTGGTTCCAGCCAGTATCCACAGCAGCTGTTTTATCTTCAGCAACCCAGCTTTTCCTGGAACACCAGCTGGCACAATCCTGGGTTATCTCCATTGCTACAGTCGGGCCTGGTAAGGACTTTCCATCTAGAAGATCATAAGAACTATCTCACACTACCAGTGCCCTGTGGCTCCTGCCATCCTGTAGTACCCAGGAACTGTATTTATTCTTTGCTGACTTTTACGTTTTCTTTTACTGCTGCTGTGTTGCGGAGTTGTCATAATAAACATCATTGACTTTTATCCAAGTTGTCGTGGTCACGCCTTCGGGCAGTTATTATTCATGTTACTTACATGTCCAGGGGTCTGATACAACCTCCCAGGTTCCGGTACATCTCAGCCCCTACAACTGAGGCTGCCTCCCGTCAGCTCAGGCCCTCAGTTGTGACAGTGAATTGATACTGTTTGACTGTGTAACAAATCCTGAATCTTTGACTGTACCTTGGATATTTTGTTCCGAGGTAAAATACCTTCTGCAGACTTGAATCCAGTACAGCCCTCAAGTGAGTCATACGTTGTGACGGAACCAGAGACGACTTTGCCTAATTTATGAGCCACCCGTGCCTCTGCAGACATGTTAGTGTCATTTGGAGATGGCATAGGAGCAATTCCAGGATTAAAAGGTCGTCGAGGTATGGAAAAATTCTTTTCCCCTGCTTGCGGAGATAAGCTGCCATTACCACCATGATCTTGGTAAAAACTCTGGGAGCTGTGGCTAACCCAAAAGGTAGGGCATGGAACTGAAAATGCTGCTAGAGGATGGCGAACCTGAGATAACACTGATGGGACAGTGCTATAGGAACATGAAGGTAAGCATCCTGAATATCCAGGGATACCATATAATCCCCTGGCTCCATGGCCAAAACTTTGGAGCGTAACGTCTCCATGTGGAACCTCGGTACCCATATATATTTGTTTAGCATTTTGAGATTGAGAATGGGTCGAAAAGACCCATTTGGCTTCTGAACCAAAAACAGGTTGGAGTAGAAACCCTGTCCCCGTTGCGCAGGGGGAACTGGAATAATTACTCCAGATTGAAGCAATTTCTGAACTTCTTGCAAGGCCCTGGCCTTCGTCTCTACTCGAGACGAGCTGCTGCAAAAGAACCTTCGACAAGGATGCTTCTTGAAGGGGAAAACATAACCCAGAGATACCACTTCTTGCACCCAAGCATCTGTTGTAGACTGCTGCCAAATCTGTGCAAACTGAAGAAGCCGGCCCCCTACCCTGGGGTCCGCCAGAGGGAGGCCCGCACTATCGGGCTGATGGCTTATCTTCTGGCTTGGAAGCAGGCCCTCTGGTAGCCCAATGTTTCTATGACTTACCAAACTTATTGTATTGGGACTGCTTACGATCACTTTTTCCCTTCGTTTTTCCACGCGACCGAAAGGGCCGAAAAACTGGACCCTTAAGTTTGGAGATATAAGTGGAAGTAAAATTGACCTTCTTGGAGTTTGCTTCTGACTCCAGAATATCTGTCAATTCTTTACCAACAAGAATACTTCCCACAAAAGGCAAAGATTCCAGAACCTTTTTGGATTCTGAATCAGCTTTCCACGTACGTAACCAAAGTACTCTGCGAGCAGCTATTGTTGAGGCTGATGCCCTAGAAGCAATAGTACCCATGTCTATTGAAGCTTCTTCCAAGAATATTGCAGCCTGTTTAATATGAGCTATTTAGGATTTTTGTTCTCTAGAAGCTGAGAACCCATCCTCTTCCAGTGCATCAGCCCAGGCAGCCACTGCCTTTCCCATCCAAGCCAAAGCCATGGCTGGCTAGGGAATATAGGGAAAATATGTTTTTTAGAAAACCATCTAATCTCCTATCTGTGACATCATTTAAAGATGTTGATGGCAAAGGTAATATAGATTTTCACACTAATCGAATTACATGCGTATCTACTTTAGGAGCCACCTCTCTCTTTAAACAGTTCCCTGCTGTAAAAAGGTTAATTGGAATCCCATTTTTTGAGATTTCTATATTTTTTTTATTGGGTGTAGCCCAAGCCTCTTCCATGATTTCCTTCAGCTGATCTGACCCTGGAAACTCAGTCTCAACTGTTTTGGGACGTTTAAATACAGGTACCTTGGTTTTTAACACAGTCTATGCTGAATCCTCTAAGGATAGAGTGGCCTTCATTGCTCTAATTAATTCAGCTACATCCACTGAGCTGAGACCTTCTTCCTTCTCTTCGTATGCGAAGTAGAGTAAATTGAATTTTCATCTTCCGATGAATCATCTTGTGTAGCTTGTGAAGGTGCAGGTTTACTTACCATCAGTTTATCAGCTTGTTTAATTTAAGAAGCTGCTGGGGGAAATGATATACCGTAGGTAGGGAGCTGCATGTATGGGTTAATAGTGTACCCCATTGCTAGTACAGAAGCTGTAGGAATTATCCGTTCAGCTATACTGGACAAGATCTGTACAAACATAGCGCAAGGTGGATCCATATGTACCTGAAGTTGTACAAGGATCTGCCTTGTATCTTGCTGAAAAGAAAAACAATTTGCACATAAACCATCCTGTACCAGATCCTGAGAGTATAATACAGTTTTACAAGACAAACATGATATGAGTGTTGGTATTGCTGTAAGTGTACCTTTGTCACCTTTGCCACTCTTAGACATGATAAATAATCAGCACTTTCACAATGTACTACACAATTTGTGACTGTAATCACTTTAAACCTTCTAAAGTGATATACAATCTGACCCTACCCATGCACTAGCATTGAGGATCAGAAAAAACAACTGACAACATATAGTAAAGTCAGAAATCACACTAGCAGTCAGTCACATGTTATAAATTAATCACATGAGCACATCCTCAACTACAAACACATTTTTAAGTATGTAGGCGAACATATTACTGAATCCTGTTTTAACAGATCTAACAGATTCAGACGCAATGCGAAAGAAACCACAATAAATGTACACAGACTCATATGCAATAGGCACTAATCTAACTATTCGTACTCAAAAAAGTAGAAAGAGATTTAGTGCTGTATAGCCCATACTCAGTAGAGTGGGATACAGGGAGACTCACCTCGCTTCCAGGATCGATCAATACGTTGGCGAACGCTGAGTGGATCCAGACGCTACTAGTGTACACTGCCGCTCCATGAACCTATAGTGAACAAAGACGCTCACTGAATACAGACACACACCGGTCGCACAGCCGCCGATGCTGCGACCAGGTCCCCTCATGGTAGTACGCAATGAACACAGACGCGCTGGTCACACAGACGCCTATGCTGCGACTGAGCCCCCTCGTGGTAGCGTCTGGGACGGAAGCGAGGAAACAGTTCATGGCGGGAGACTCGGCAGAAACTGGTCATGAACCAGGGGGAGGGGCCAGGAGAGCGTCTGACTCCCCCTGCTGACATCAACCTCAGGGATTGTGGCCTCATGCTATTCCTGGTGCCTAAGATCCCTAAGGCCTAGCGCTGATGCACCCGTGGTGGCAGCCGCGTCAGCTACTGTTTGGAAGTCTCCTCCCAATACAGGGGGTAATTCCAAGTTGATCGCAGCAGGATTTTTGATAGCAACTGGGCAAAACCATGTGCACTGCAGGGGAGGCAGATATAACATGTGCAGAGAGAGTTAGATTTGGGTGGGGTGTGTTCAATCTGCAATCTAAATTGCAGTGTAAAAATAAAGCAGCCAGTATTTACCCTGCACAGAAACAATATAACCCACCCAAATCTAACTCTTTCTGCACATGTTATATCTGCCTCCCCTGCAGTGCACATGGTTTTGCCCAGTTGCTATCAAAAATCCTGCTGCGATCAACTTGGAATTACCCCCACAGTGCGGCTGTGGCCGTATTCCATCTACTAAACGGAACCGATGCCTTACGTGGGTAAGCGTTGTCGCGACCCAGCGGATAGTTGTTGGAGCGACTCTTTCTAAGCATATAAGACGCTGTTTAGAAAGACCACTCAAAAAACTAGTAAGACTATAAAAATAACATAAGAAAGCTTAGGACTGCTAAAAAAACAGTAGCCCTCTGACCATGGTCTGGCTCCTGCTGCACCAAACAAAAAATAAGAATTTACTTACCGATAATTCTATTTCTCGTAGTCCGTAGTAGATGCTGGGACTTCCGTAAGGACCATGGGGAATAGCGGCTCCGCAAGAGACTGGGCACAAAAAGTAAAAGCTTTAGACTAGCTGGTGTGCACTGGCTCCTCCCCCTATGACCCTCCTCCAAGCCTCAGTTAGGATACTGTGCCCGGACGAGCGTACATAATAAGGAAGGATTTTGAATCCCGGGTAAGACTCATACCAGCCACACCAATCACACCGTACAACCTGTGATCTGAACCCAGTTAACAGTATGATAAACGTAGGAGCCTCTGAAAAGATGGCTCACAACAATAAACAACCCGATTTTTTTGTAACAATAACTATATACAAGTATTGCAGACAATCCGCACTTGGGATGGGCGCCCAGCATCCACTACGGACTACGAGAAATAGAATTATCGGTAAGTAAATTCTTATTTTCTCTGACATCCTAGTGGATGCTGGGACTTCCGTAAGGACCATGGGGATTATACCAAAGCTCCCAAACGGGCGGGAGAGTGCGGATGACTCTGCAGCACCGAATGAGAGAACTCCAGGTCCTCCTCAGCCAGGGTATCAAATTTGTAGAATTTAGCAAACGTGTTTGCCCCTGACCAAGTAGCTGCTCGGCAAAGTTGTAAAGCCGAGACCCCTCGGGCAGCCGCCCAAGATGAGCCCACCTTCCTTGTGGAAAGGGCTTTAACAGATTTTGGCTGTGGCAGGCCTGCCACAGAATGTGCAAGCTGAATTGTATTACAAATCCAACGAGCAATCGTCTGCTTAGAAGCAGGAGCACCCAGCTTGTTGGGTGCATACAGTATAAACAGTGAGTCAGATTTTCTGACTCCAGCCGTCCTGGAAACATATATTTTTAGGGCCCTGACTACGTCCAGCAACTTGGAGTCCTCCAAGTCCCTAGTAGCCGCAGGTACCACAATAGGTTGGTTCATGTGAAACGCTGAAACCACCTTAGGGAGAAATTGAGGATGAGTCCTCAATTCCGCCCTATCCGAATGAAATATCAGGTAAGGGCTTTTATAGGATAAAGCCGCCAATTCTGATACGCGCCTGGCTGAAGCCAGGGCTAACAGCATTACCACTTTCCATGTGAGATATTTTAAATCCACTGTGGCAAGTGGTTCGAACCAATGTGATTTTAGGAATCTCAAAACCACATTGAGATCCCAGGGTGCCACTGGAGGCACAAAGGGAGGCTGTATATGCAGTACCCCCTTTACAAAAGTCTGGACTTCAGGAACTGAAGCCAGTTCCTTCTGGAAGAAGATCGACAGGGCCGAAATTTGAACCTTAAGGGATCCTAATTTTAGGCCCATAGACAATCCTGCTTGCAGGAAATGCAGGAAACGACCCAGTTGAAATTCCTCTGTAGGGGCCGTATTGGCCTCACACCACGCAACATATTTCCGCCAAATGCAGTGATAATGTTTTGCGGTTACATCCTTCCTGGCTTTGATCAGGATAGGGATGACTTCATCTGGAATGCCTTTTTCCTTCAGGATCCGGCGTTCAACCACCATGCCGTCAAACGCAGCCGCGGTAAGTCTTGGAACAGGCAAGGTCCCTGCTGAATCAGGTCCTTTCTTAGAGGTAGAGGCCACGGGTCCTCCGTGAGCATCTCTTGCAGCTCCGGGTACCAAGTTCTTCTTGGCCAATCCGGAGCCACGAGTATAGTTCTTACTCCTCTCCTTCTTATGATTCTCAGTACTTTTGGTATGAGAGGCAGAGGAGGGAACACATACCCCGACTGGAACACCCACGGTGTTACCAGAGCGTCCACCGCTATTGCCTGGGGGGCCCTTGACCTGGCGCAATATCTGTCCAGTTTCTTGTTGAGACGGGACGCCATCATGTCCACCTTTGGTTTTTCCCAACGGTTTACAATCACTTGGAAGACTTCTGGATGAAGTCCCCACTCCCCCGGGTGGAGGTCGTGTCTGCTGAGGAAGTCTGCTTCCCAGTTGTCCACTCCCGGAATGAACACTGCTGACAGTGCTATCACAGGATTTTCCGCCCAGCGGAGAATCCTTGCAGCTTCTGCCATTGCCCTCCTGCTTCTTGTGCCGCCCTGTCTGTTTACGTGGGCGACAGCCGTGATGTTGTCCGACTGGATCAATACCGGTTGACCCTGAAGCAGAGGCCTTGCTTGACTTAGGGCATTGTAAATGGCCCTTAGTTCTAGGATATTTATGTGAAGAGACGTTTCCATGCTTGACCACAAGCCCTGGAAATTTTTTCCCTGTGTGACTGCTCCCCAGCCTCTCGGGCTGGCATCCGTGGTCACCAGCATCCAATCCTGAATGCCGAATCTGCGGCCCTCTAGAAGATGAGCCCTCTGTAACCACCACAGGAGAGACACCCTTGTCCTTGGTGACCGGGTTATCCGCTGATGCATCTGAAGATGCGATCCGGACCATTTGTCCAGCAGATCCCACTGAAAAGTTCTTGCATGGAATCTTCCGAATGGAATCGCTTCGTAAGAAGCCACCATTTTTCCCAGGACTCTCGTGCATTGATGCACTGACACTTGTCCTGGTTTTAGGAGGTTCCTGACTAGCTCGGATAACTCCCAGGCCTTCTCCTCCGGGAGAAAAACCTTTTTCTGGACTGTGTCCAGAATCATCCCTAGGAACAGTAGACGTGTTGTTGGAATCAGCTGTGATTTTGGGATATTTAGAATCCACCCGTGCTGACGTAGCACTACTTGAGATAGTGCTACTCCGACCTCTAACTGTTCCCTGGACCTTGCCCTTATCAGGAGATCGTCCAAGTAAGGGATAATTAATACGCCTTCTCTCCGAAGAAGAATCATCATTTCGGCCATTACCTTGGTAAAGACCCGTGGTGCCGTGGACAATCCAAACGGCAGCGTCTGAAACTGATAATGACAGTTTTGTCTCACCGAGCCGTCCGGCTTCGGTATCACAAACAGCGTGGAATAATACCCCTTTCCCTGTTGTAGGAGGGGTACCTTGATTATCACCTGCTGGGAATACAGCTTGTGAATAGCTTCCAATACTGCCTCCCTGTCGGAGGGAGACGTTGGTAGAGCAGACTTCAGGAACCGGCGAGGGGGAGACGTCTCGAATTCCAATTTGTACCCCTGTGATACTACCTGCAGGATCCAGGGGTCCACTTGCGAGTGAGCCCACTGCGCGCTGAATTTCTTGAGACGACCCCCCACCGTGCCTGAGTCCGCATGTAGAGCCCCAGCGTCATGCTGAAGACTTGGCAGAAGCGGGGGAGGGCTTCTGCTCCTGGGAAGAGGCTGCCTGGTGTAGTCTTTTTCCCCTTCCTCTGCCCCGGGGCAGAAATGAGCGGCCTTTTTCCCGCTTGCCCTTATAGGGACGAAAGGACTGAGTTTGAAAAGACGGTGTCTTTTTCTGCTGAGAGGTGACCTGGGGTAAAAAGGTGGATTTTCCAGCCGTTGCCGTGGCCACCAGGTCCGATAGACCGACCCCAAATAACTCCTCCCCTTTATACGGCAATACTTCCATATGTCGTTTGGAATCCGCATCACCTGACCACTGTCGCGTCCATAACGTTCTTCTGGCAGAAATGGACATCGCACTCACTCTAGATGCCAGGGTGCAAATATCCCTCTGTGCATCTCGCATATATAGTAATGCATCCTTTAAATGCTCTATAGTTAATAATATACTGTCCCTATCCAGTGTATCAATATTTTCAGTCAGGGAATCGGACCAAGCCACTCCAGCGCTGCACATCCAGGCTGAGGCGATTGCTGGTCGCAGTATAACACCGGTATGTGTGTATATACCTTTTAGGATATTTTCCAGCCTTCTATCAGCTGGTTCCTTGAGGGCGGCCGTATCAGGAGACGGTAACGCCACTTGTTTTGATAAGCGTGTGAGCGCCTTATCTACCCTAGGGGGTGTTTCCCAACGTGCCCTAACCTCTGGCGGGAAAGGGTATAGTGCCAATAATTTATTAGAAATCAGCAGTTTTTTATCGGGGGAAACCCACGCTTTTTCACACACCTCATTTAATTCATCGGATTCAGGAAAAACTACTGGTAGTTTTTTCACACCCCACATAATACCCTTTTTTGTGGTACTTGTAGTGTCAGAAATGTTCAATGCCTCCTTCATTGCCGTGATCATGTAACGTGTGGCCCTACTGGACATTACGTTTGTCTCCTCACCGTCGACACTGGATTCAGTACCCGTGTCTGTGTCGACCATCTGAGGTAACGGGCGTTTAAGCGCTCCTGACGGTGTCTGAGACGCCTGAACAGGCACTAATTGGTTTGCCGGCTGTCTCATGTCGTCAACAGTTTTTTGCAAAGTGCTGACATTGTCACGTAATTCTTTAAATACGACCATCCAATCAGGTGTCGACTCCCTAGGGGGTGACATCACTAACACAGGCAATTGCTCTGCTTCCACATCATTTTCCTCCTCATACATGTCGACACAATCGTACCGACACCCAGCACACACACAGGGAATGCTCTGATAGAGGACAGGACCCCACGAGCCCTTTGGGGAGACAGAGGGAGAGTTTGCCAGCACACACCAGAGCGCTATATATATATACAGGGATAACCTTATATAAGTGTTTCTCCCTTTATAGCTGCAGTTTTATATTTGCTGCCAATAGTGCCCCCCCCCTCTCTTGTTTTACCCTGATTCTTGTAGCAGGGGAGAGTCAGGGAGCCATCCTTCCAGCGGAGCTGTGAAAGAAAATGGCGCTTGTGTGCTGAGGAGAAAGGCTCCGCCCCCTTCATGGCGGCCTTTTCTCCCGCTTTTTTCAGGAAAACTGGCAGGGGTTAAATGCATCCATATAGCCCAGGAGCTATATGTGATGCATTTCTTTAGCCATATAAGGTTTTTATAGTGTTTTATTGCGTCTCAGGGCGCTCCCCCCCAGCGCCCTGCACCCTCGGTGACCGGAGTGTGAAGTGTGCTGAGAGCAATGGCGCACAGCTGCAGTGCTGTGCGCTACCTTATTTGAAGACAGGAACGTCTTCTGCCGCCGCTTTCTCTGGACCTCTTCGCTCTTCTGGCTCTGTAAGGGGGCCGGCGGCGCGGCTCCGGGACCCATCCAGGCTGAACCTGTGATCGTCCCTCTGGAGCTAATGTCCAGTAGCCAAGAAGCCCAATCCACTCTGCACGCAGGTGAGTTCGCTTCTTCTCCCCTTAGTCCCACGATGCAGTGAGCCTGTTGCCAGCAGGACTCACTGAAAATAAAAAACCTATTTAAACTTTTACTTCTAAGCAGCTCAGGAGAGCCACCTAGCCTGCACCCTTCTCGTTCGGGCACAAAAATCTAACTGAGGCTTGGAGTAGGGTCATAGGGGGAGGAGCCAGTGCACACCAGCTAGTCTAAAGCTTTTACTTTTTGTGCCCAGTCTCCTGCGGAGCCGCTATTCCCCATGGTCCTTACGGAAGTCCCAGCATCCACTAGGACGTCAGAGAAAACTGATTTGCCTGAGCCAGTAGGGCGGGGATATATTGATGGGCCCGTTGCATCCTGGGAGGCCAGAAAGCTTTGATCGATTGGTGCCAGTCCTATGTCGCTCCATCATATCTCATTGTTATCCTGTGGATAACCTGTGGTCTCTGCCGGAGAAAGATTCAAAAATGAAAAAAATTGTGAAAAACTCATGTCGACCTTTTGACCTGTTGACCTAGAACATGTCGACCTAGATACCCTGTCAACCTAGTTACTGTCGATCAATAGTGGTCGACCTTGTTACTGTCGACCTAGAAGACCGGATCCCCACCCTGCATATCATTTTAATCAGCATAAGCTTTTGTGCATCCTATTCGCATCATGTTGCTAACAAAATCCATTTTAATGCAAGAAGTTGCATGCAAAGATGCTCGGCACTACAGAATCATGTCACAGCATGGTGTTACTAGAAGGGCTGTTTAATATATGGGGAGGCTAGATGTCAGTTACAGATGTGTCCACTTATATCACTTAACACTAATTTTTCCCAATATTCCTGAACCTTAAAAAGTATAGTGCACTGGGATAAGAAGTTAACATCAGCAATTGCTGTTAAGTTCACCCCTTAGCATTAGCAATAAAGAAGGATAAATGGCAAGACATAAAGGGGGAGATTCAATGGTTTGAAAAGCCAGTTGGGTGTCTGTTTTTTCCTATCTAATAGACATGAAAAAACAAACACCCAAACGACTTTTCAAACATTTGAATTCCACCCAAATAGTTGCTATAGAGAGCAAGCAAGAGGAGTGTCTTACTTGCTGCGAAGTGCCTACTTTCTAGACATGAGAGATGGACAACAAACGGTAAAAGGAGAAAAAAATAATCTCCTCATGTTAACTTTTAGTAAATACTGTATAACAAGCTACTGTATATCCAAAAGATGCTAATGTGCCAAAAAATAATTGGCGAAAATAATAAAAAATAAATAAAAATGTGTGTGTGTGTGTGTGTATATATATACATTCAGCTGCCATCAACTGATATGAAAGCTGTTGGTTAATATTTAGTGGTTACAATTTACTACATTGCAAAATATCCTTGCTTTTATACAGTTGTTTACAATAAACCTAGAAATAGGATTTCACAGAATATAATGGGAATTCTTAAATTGAAGTCATTCTTATAGAGATGATTATTAGTTGCAGATTCTTTACAACAAATTGCACATAGACACTGTGGCTCTTACAACATAATTTCCCCGTCTTTTCTTTTTTCCCTAATTTTAAAGATAACCCAGGCACTTTATAAAATGCTGAATTCTGCCTGCAACATAATTTAACATTTTAATCTTACTTGCATTGTACTTTTCATCCACTTCTGATAAATGATCAGAATCATATTTATGTGATATTTAAATATAAAATTACCAAGAGAAACCACTGTACACTCCGAACCAATATAAACAAGCATTATTACTTTTGGCACATTTCGGGGAATGCATGAAATCGGCAATACAGAAGCAGTATTCTCAGAGGAACATACAATGTTGAAAAGAGCATACAAAAATGGAAAGAAACAGTGAAGTTTTGGAATAAGAGACACGTGTATTTTGAACGTGTGAAGGGAGGGAGAGAAGAGGGGAATGGAGAGGAAAGAAAGGGAAGGAAGGGAAGTGGGGGTATGTTAGTAATGGAAAGGATGGGAGAATGGAGGGAGACTGTTGGTGGATACTGTGAATAGCAAAGATATAAAGATTGCGACTACGAGACTCATTATAGGAAGATTCCCGTAAATTTGCGTATTTATGGAAATAGCTAGTGATTTGTTCAAAAAGTTAGGTGTGCCAAACTGATTGGTGTAGAGCTCAAAAGGAGTGGGAGCAGTTCGCCACATCGAGGATGTGTTGAATTAAAGCTAGCGTACTTTTGTCACAACTAGGAATAGGCAGTGGTAGAATGAGTATATGAGGCAGGGTGGGAGTGAAATGCCTGTGAGAGAGAGGATTAAACCATGTACCATGTCCCAAATTTTAACTCAAGCAGTGCCACCAAATGTGCCCTCCTCTCCACAGACCTTCCAGTATCTGACAAAATATAGGTAGGCTGGTAGGTACTAGATACCATCAATATAGATGCCTAAAAGTATTTTCCTGAATCCTGACATAGATAGATAATTTAGCGTTAAGTTCTTGAATTTCAGCCCACTCCTACGACTCCAGATTCTCTCCAAGGTCCCTGTCCCCGGCCAACTGAATGGGTTCTTCGGGAAGTTGGTTGTGGGCAGGGGACAATAAAGAGTACAGTAGCTACGAGACCTTTTGAGTCAGAATGGCAGAGAGAACATTTTCAAATAGCGTGTAGGATGGACACAATCGAGTGCCCAAAGTTGAGGTAAAGAGGTGATAGGGAGACAAAGTCTATCTTGAAGAAAACTCAGAAGACTCCCAGAGGAGTGATAGCTCTGAATTTTTTTTTATTGTGTTAAGTCCAGTAAACATAAAGGTTTGGGGTCGAGACCAGGCAAAAACCCTTTGTTGTCCCGTAGAGGAGTCACAGGAAGACGGTTGTGGACCAATAAGAAAGCTTTACTACAATAGTCCCAAATAGACAGGGAGAAACGGAGGCGATTTTTATAAAAGCAATTTTTGTTTCCAGCAAAATAAGTGCTGTCATTAAATTTGGGGTACATAAAAAATATTCTAAGTATGTATTTGGGTCATTTTAGGAGAGGAAAAAAAGTGGAAAGAGATTATTCCCGTCTGCAAGCCTAAAAACATTTTTCTCACTCATAAAACCACCCTAACATACCTGTCCCATACCTTGAACTCCCAAATTCCATCACTTTGCACTTTTTCACCCCAAAAATAATGTCAGCTAAAAATAATAAAAAAAAGTCAAAGTGCTTACGTCATTAGGGGATGGAGGGGTGTCCCACAGGGTTCTGAACCAAATCCTGACATTTTTACCTTAAAATAAGAGATTTTCCCCAACGTTGCACATGCTCAAAGTAGGTGTAGTGAAATTCACAGTAAAATTATTGACAATTATTGCTGCTAATTAATTAGGGGTCTGTCACATTTTGCCGTAAAATCACAGTTTTTCGTGAAAAAAAAAAGGTTATTGCAGCTAATTAAATACTTCTCTACATGTATCGCAGCTAAATGAATACTCCCCTACGTGTAATTACAAATCTGCACATATACATAGAAATATACAAATTACAATACTCCACTGGCGGGCAAAATTAAACCTAATGGTAATTTTTGTTTTTAACTATAGAATTATAATTAAACATTAAAATACTCATACAGGCAATCAAAATCCCATTATTGTTCTTTCATAGCCTTTTAAAGAACACTTTAAGGTTCAATTTAAACAAAAAAAGGGACATGATAAATCATCTGCATTAGGTTGATAATGCTAACTGAACCCGCTTTGTTTTGGACCAAAAAATATTATAAAAAGTATGAAGTACAGGAATGTATAATGAACTCTCGAAGTCAGGCAAGATTGATACAGTTTTTTTTTTTTTTTTTTTTTTTTGCTGGAATCTCCATATTTTCATTGACAAAGGGTCAAAATTGAAAAGTGGTACGTGGATCAGGGACGGAGATTCGATTTTTTCCCCAAATACATCTCCAAAGAAATGGAGCATCAGGAGCGGAATTTTTAAGCAATTTTTCGAAATTTTCACCCCCTATATCTCGAAAACTGTGAGGCCTAGAGAAGAAAAATTTAACATGTGTTAGTAGCTACATGGTTGTATCAAGTGTACAAAGTATCATGAAAATCTGAGTTGGTGGGTGTCATGCCTGGGTGAACGGACATGGAATGACCCTAACAGTGTTTTGAATATGGATTGGATTGAGACCACCCTGTATAAGGAAACCAATGCATCAAAATTATTTGAAACATGGGAAACTTATGTGAATATCTTACTTCTAGATTTTTAACAAAAACACCCAACCAGTAGTATGGCCTTCGCCTACTTTTCAATGACCCTCCAATCATAATGGCTTCTTAGCTGAATATTTTTACTTGTTTTGTTATCTCTCTCGAAACAGCAATGTAATTAACCACCTGATCTCACCTTGCAACTCCTACTCAGAATGCTTATTATTACTGTCACAGTAATCATAAGCATTTAGATTCAAAGTTGCAGTGTACATAACTATTGTTACGCATAAGGCAACATTACTGTGACTGTATATTGATTGCTGTTTTGTAATTTAACTGCTTTACAATGGCAGTAATTGCTATACTGTGTGTCGGGTGGGGGGTGCTATGATGATGCAATCACGTCATTACGCCAGCCAACTTTCCCACTACATCCCCTACTGAGCCTACCTGGCTGCCCCCTCCCAGAATGGCAGGCAGGAAGTCAGCAAATATCTTAAATCACTGTGGTATACCCCTTTGAGATCAAAATTACAACTGTGTACTGGGATTTTGAAAACTGGTCCAAACTGGATGCAACCCGGCACAGACATGGTCCAGGCGCCGTTCATGCCGGACCTGGGTCTATCTGGCTTTACAGTGGACACTTGGATATGATGCCATCTCCAAGCACTACTGTAGACAGTCAATCCGGTGGTATGTAGCACAACCAGCATCATCATGACATGGGTCAGACTAATCCCACTGCATCATGACCCATGTCCGTCATGTGTCCAATCCTGGTCACAACCCAGGTTGGGTTGCTGGGTCACGCAATACGGGTTATTTTTTGGGGGGGGCACTATCTGACTGACCTGCAACTCGGGAGACCCGGCAATAACCCTGGTTGTTACGGCTGTTTGAAAGGGGAATTATTTTTCCTTGATTTGTTTCTTCAGTCTGCCATTGTGATTTAAAATTATCTACCACTGTTGAGAGGTGTGAGATTTGTGACTTAAAACCTCCACAGATATTTTAAAAAATAGATTTCTAGAAGAACAGCAAAGATAAATTACTCTAATGGGCCCTACACACTTAAAGATCTAACTGAACAATATTAACGTTCTCGTTCATTAATGGACAAGATATCGTTCATATCATTCAGTGTATTGGCACCAACAACGAATGATGCGCGGACTTGCGCTCATTCATCGTTGGTGCAGAGTCGCTTATACATGCATGCCAATATGGACAATCATATTAGCATGCAGGGCTATGGAGCCAGGTGCCCCCGTCACTGCCCACCCCCTCTTCCGGGTCGCCCGCCGGCCGTATCGGATGTCAGGCACCTTGGCGGAAAATCGCCTGTGTAGGGCCCATTAGAAGCAAGTTACTTATCTTGCTTTTTAAACAAAAATAAATAATTCTACGTTGGACTGATGCATTGAGCTATCTGCTTAATGTCTAGAGCAGGAGCGAGTAACGTGGGGTCTTAGAATCGGTCGTTGAGGATTCCACTAAATTAGGAAACATCCCCATTGATGTCCCTGAATAATGGCAGACAGACACTTGCGGTCCCAAGCTGATGTGAGAAAGTGTTGAGCTTCATTGGTCAAAATGACATGTCTCTTGATAAGGAAATAAGAAAAAAATAAGATTTTACTTACCGGTAAATCTATTTCTCGTAGTCCGTAGTGGATGCTGGGGACTCCGTAAGGACCATGGGGAATAGACGGGCTCCACAGGAGACATGGGCACTTTAAGAAAGAATTTAGATTCTGGTGTGCTCTGGCTCCTCCCTCTATGTCCCTCCTCCAGACCTCAGTTAGAGAAACTGTGCCCGGAAGAGCTGACAGTACAAGGAAAGGATTTTGGAAATCCAGGGCAAGACTCATACCAGCCACACCAATCACACCGTATAACTTGTGATAAACTTACCCAGTCAACAGTATGAACAACAACAGAGCATCAGTTCAACCCTGATGCAACAATAACATAGCCCTTATTGCGGCAATAACTATATACAAGTATTGCAGAAAAAGTCCGCACTTGGGACGGGCGCCCAGCATCCACTACGGACTACGAGAAATAGATTTACCGGTAAGTAAAATCTTATTTTCTCTAACGTCCTAGTGGATGCTGGGGACTCCGTAAGGACCATGGGGATTATACCAAAGCTCCCAAACGGGCGGGAGAGTGCGGGTGACTATGCAGCACCGATTGAGCAAACAATAGGTCCTCCTCAGCCAGGGTATCAAACTTGTAGAACTTTGCAAAAGTGTTTGAACCTGACCAAGTAGCAGCTCGGCATAGTTGTAATGCCGAGACCCCTCGGGCAGCCGCCCAAGAAGAGCCCACGTTCCTAGTGGAATGGGCTTTAACCGATTTTGGCAGCAGCAAACCAGCCGCAGAATGAGCCTGCTGAATCGAATTACAGTTTCAGCGAGCAATAGTTTGCTTTGAAGCAGGAGCACCCAGCTTGTTGGATGCATACAGGATAAACAGTGACTCCGTTTTCCTGACTCTAGCCGTTCTGGCTACATAAACCTTCAAAGCCCTGACCACATCCAGTAACTCGGAATCCTCCAAGTCACGAGTAGCCACAGGCACCACAATAGGTTGGTTCATATGAAAAGATGACACCACTTTTGACAGAACTTGTGGACGGGTCCGCAATTCTGCTCTATCCATATGGAAAACCAGATAGGGGCTTTTATGTGACAAAGCCGCTAATTCTGACACACGCCTAGCCGAAGCCAAGGCTAATAGCACGACCACTTTCCACGTGAGATATTTTAACTCCACCGCTTTAAGTGGTTCAAACCAGTTTGATTTCAGGAAACTTAACATCACGTTAAGATCCCAAGGTGCCACTGGAGGCACAAAAGGAGGCTGAATATGTAGTACTCCCCTTTACCAACGTCTGAACTTCTGGTAGAGAAGCCAACTCTTTTTGAAAGAAAATGGATAGGGCCGAAATCTGAACCTTAATGGAACCCAATTTTAGGCCCAAATTCACTCCTGACAGTAGGAAGTGAAGGAAACGGCCCAGCTGGAATTCCTCTGTAGGAGCATTCCTGGCCTCACCCCAAGAAACATATTTTCGCTATATACGGTGATCATGTTTAGCTGTCACGTCCTTCCTAGCCTTTATCCGCGTAGGAATGACCTCGTCCGGAATGCCCTTTTCTGGTAGGGTCCGGCGTTCTACCGCCATGCCGTCAAACGCAGCTGCGGTAAGTCTTGGAACAGACAGGGCCCCTGTTGCAACAGGTCCTGTCTTAGAGGAAGAAGCCACGGGTCCTCTGTGAGCATTTCTTGCAAATCTGGATACCAGGTTCTTCGTGGCCAATCTGGAACAATGAGAATTGTTCTCACTCCTCTTTTTCTTATTATCCTCAGCACCTTGGGTATGCGAGAAAGAGGAAATACATAGACCGACTGGAACACCCATGGTGTCACCAGTGCGTCCACAGCTATCGCCTGAGGGTCTAATGACCTGGCGCAATACCTCTGTAGCTTTTTGTTAAGGCGGGATGCCATCATGTCCACCTGTGGCAGTTCCCACCGACTTGCAATCTGCGTGAAGACTTCTTGATGAAGTCCCCACTCTCCCGGGTGGAGGTCGCGCCTGCTGAGGAAGTCTGCTTCCCAGTTGTCCACTTCCGGGATGAACACTGCTGACAGTGCGCTTACGTGATTCTCCGCCCAGCGAAGAATTCTGGTGGCTTCTGACTGAATCAGAACCGGTTGGTCGCGAAGCAGGGTCTCCGCTTGACGTAGGGCGTTGTATACGGCCCTTAGTTCCAGGATGTTGATGTGAAGGCAAGTCTCCTGACTTGCCCACAGACCTTGGAACTTTTTTCCCTGTGTGACTGCTCCCCACCCTCGGAGGCTTGCATCCGTGGTCACCAGGATCCAGTCCTGAATGCCGAATCTGCGGCCCTCGAGAAGGTGAGCACTCTGCAGCCACCACAGGAGAGACACCCTGGCCCTGGGGGATAGGGTGATTAACCGATGCATCTGAAGATGTGATCCGGATCACTTGTCCAGTAAGTCCCATTGAAAGGTCCTCGCATGGAACCTGCCGAAGGGAATGGCCTCGTATGATGCCACCATCCTTCCCAGGACTCGAGTGCAGTGATGCACTGACACCTGTTTTGGTTTTAACAGGTTCCTGATCGGGAGATAAACCCTTTTATGGTCTGTGTCTAGAAACATGCCTAGGAAAGGCAGATGAGCCGTAGGAACCAACTGCGACTTTGGAATATTTAGAATCCAGCCGTGTTGCCGTTACACTTCCAGAGAAAGTGATATGCTGTTCAGCAACTGCTCTCTTGATCTCGCTTTTATGAGGAGATCGTCCCAGTACGGGATAATTGTGACACCTTGCTTCCACAGGAGCACCATCATTTCCGCCATTACCTTGGTGAAGATTCTCGGGGCCGTGGAGAGACCAAACGGCAACGTCTGAAATTGGTAATGACAATCCTGTACCGCAAATCTGAGGTACGCGTGATGAGGTGGATAAATGGGGACATGAAGGTATGCCTCCTTTATGTCCAGAGACACCATAAAATCTCCCCCTTTCAGGCTTGCGATGACCGCTCTTAGCGATTCCATCTTGAACTTGAACCCTTTCAGGTATATGTTCAGGGATTTTAAATTCAATATGGGTCTGACCGAACCGTTCGGTTTCGGGGCTACAACATGGTCGAATAATAACCCCCTCCTTGTTGAAGGAGGGGAACCTTGACCACCACCTGTTGAAGATACAATTTGTGAATTGCAGTTAACACTATTTCCCTCTCGTGGGGGGAAGCCGGCAGGGCCGTCGGTGAGGGGGCATCTCCTCAAAGTCCAGCTAGTATCCCTGAGACACACTATATATTGCCCAGGGATCCAACAGGGAGTGAACCCATTTGTGGCTGAAATTACGAAGACGTGCCCTCACCGGGCCTAGCTCCGCCTGTGGAGCCCCAGCGGCATGCGGGGGATTTTGTAGAGGCCGGGGAGGACTTCTGTTCCTGGGAACTAGCTGTGTTGTGCAGCTTCTTTCCTCTGCCCCTGCTTCTGGCAAGAAAGGAGGTACCTCGGACTTTCTTGTTTCTTTGTGATCGAAAGGCTGCATTTGATAAGGTCGTGCTTTCCTAGGCTGTGCAGGAATATAAGGCAAAATATCAGAATTACCAGCTATAGCTGTGGAGACCAGGTCCGAGATCCCTTCTCCACAAAATCCTCAGCCTTCCATATGCCTCTTAAGTCGGCATCACCTGTCCACTGCATATCTACAGGACACGTCAAGCAGAAATCGACATAGCGTTGACTCTAGAACCCAGTAGACTAATGCCTCTTTGGGCATGTTTTATATATATATATATATATATATATATATATATATCTATCTTAAGACAGCATCTTTAATATATATATCTATATATATACATATATATATATACATACTAGGGTCTCAATCTCTGCTGATAAGGTACCTGTCCACGCTGCTACAGCGCTATAAACCCATGCCGACACAATCGCCGGTCTGAGTAGTGTACCAGAATGTGTATGCTATCCGCAGGATCCCTGAGGATAGCTGTTAAGTCAGGGCTACCTTTTGGACAAACGTGACACCCTAGGGGAAAATTCCCAATGTATCCTGGCGCTAGTAGGGGAAGGATATTCCCTGAGAATTCTTTGTGGGAAACTGCAGTCTCTTGTCTGGAGATTCCCGCTCTTTTTCATCATGAGAGGAGGGAAATTTACCTCAGCATTCTTCCCCTTAAACATGTGTACCCTTGTGTCAGGGACAGATGAGTCATCAGTGATATGCAAATCATCTTTTATTACAATAATCATATATTGAATACTTTCCTGCCATTTTGGCTGTAACTTTGCATTATCGTAGTCGACACTGGAGTCAGACTCCGTGTCGATATCAGTGTCTATTATTTTGGATAGTGAGCATTGAGATACTCTGAAGGTCTCTGCGACATAGGGACAGACATGGGTAGATTCCCTGTCTGTTCTCTAATCTTTTGTGCAATAAATTCACCTTAGCACTTAATTACACATATCCAAACAGGTGTCGGCGTTGTCGACGGAGACACTCCTCACACACATATTTGCTCCATGTCCTCCTTAGGGGAGCCTTTTACCTCAGACATGTCGACACACACGTGCCGACACACCACACACTCAGGGAATGCTCATCTGAAGACAATTCCCCCACAAGGCCCTTTGGAGAGACAGAGATAGAGTATGCCAGCACACACCCCAGCGCTATTAACCCAGGAATAACACAGTAACTTAATGTTAACCCAGTAGCTGCTGTTTATAATGATTTTTGCGCCTAATTATGTGCCTCCCCTCTCTTTTTACCCTCTTCTACCATGTATCTGCAGGGGAGAGGCTGGGGAGCTTCCTCTCAGCGGTGCTGTGGAGAAAAAACATGGTGCTGGTGAGTGCTGAGGAAGAAGCCCCGCCCCCTCGACTGCGGGCTTCTGTCCCGCTTAAATATACATTTTCTTGGCGGGGGCTCATACATATATACAGTGCCCAACTGTATATATGCTAAACTTTTGCCAAAGAGGTTCCAATTGCTGCCCAGGGCGCCTCCCCCTGCGCCCTGCACCCTTACAGTGACCGGAGTATGTGAGGTGTTTGTGGGAGCAATGGCGCACAGCTGCAGTGCTGTGCGCTACCTCAGTGAAGACTGGAGTCTTTTGCCGCCGATTTCGAAGTCTTCTTGCTTCTTATGCTCACCCGGCTTCTGTCTTCCGGCTCTGCGAGGGGGACGGCGGCGCGGCTCTGGGATCGGACGACGAGGGTGAGATCCTGTGTACGATCCCTCTGGAGCTAATGGTGTCCAGTAGCCTAAGAAGCAGGACCTATCTTCAGAGAGTAGGGCTGCTTCTCTCCCCTCTGTCCCACGATGCAGGGAGTCTGTTGCCAGCAGAGCTCCCTGAAAATAAATAACCTAACAAAATACTTTCTTACAGCAAGCTCAGGAGAGCTCACTGAAAAGCACCCAGCTCATCCGGGCACAGATTCAAACTGAGGTCTGGAGGAGGGACATAGAGGGAGGAGCCAGAGCACACCAGAATCTAAATTATTTCTTAAAGTGCCCATGTCTCCTGCGGAGCCTGTCTATTCCCCATGGTCCTTACGGAGTCCCCAGCATCCACTAGGACTTTAGAGAAAATTATTGAATTACGATGCTACTTTTTAGTATACTATCACGCACGGACAGTTATATTTTGGGGATGTGGTCATGTGACCGGCACACGTAATGCTGACCCACATGGTCTGTCTACGGCACCTATGGAGTGGGAATAGAACCTGTGAGGGCAGGAAGCCACCGAGCCCGCAAGGGACTCTGTTGTGTTCGCCCCCACTGACATTCTGCGGTCGGTATGCTGACCCCCAGGATCCCGGCTGCCAGAAACCATTACAAACCCATATTTTGTTGTGTGTTAATTTACAATAGTATTTATTTTATATAAAAATAAAAAATAAACATTTAAGACCTGGAAGAATCTGCATTTTCCCATACAGAGAGTCACGATTAATAGTTTGAAAGGTTAACTATGGAAGTTTGCAAGATCACAATTTCATGATATAAATTTACGAAACAGTAAAATGTTTGTTAATTATAAGCTTTATTAAACAAATTCTGACATCACTTAATAAGGAATTAGCCTTCATGTAATATTTCAGTCATTCACATCAGTCCTTGCCCCAGTGAAGCTTACAATCTATATGCTTTGTACATGTACAGATGTGCCCTCATACATCCAGCCTCTATATGCCATGCAGTGTGAGATACCTGTGCCTGGCATGAGTAAGCAGCCAGGTTCCGTGCCAACATTGGGATTCCTTTTTTGCTGAAAAATTCGTATTAGTCGCAACGCAAGGTGGCTAGGATACACAAGGAGGCTGTGCTGATTAATTTGATATATGACCCTTGTAAATTATATGTGACAGACTGTATACGGAACAGAAGAGAAATTGTTTTGGAAAAAAGCTGTGGCTACTACATTATAGCACTTCATGTACAGATTCAGAGACTCAGTCACATACAATATATAAGTGTTGCATATCAAATTAATCAGTAGTCTCCTAGTGCACCCTGATTGCATTGTGTTGCGACTAAGACGCATTTTCGGTAAAACAGCATAACATACGCCCAACGCTAGAAGAGTCTCACAGGACCTGGCGTGCTAAGAGGGGCTGTTTGGCATGACTGTAGCAAAGATGTAAAAGGACACATTTGTACACACAAACGAGGGTTATTTTTTTATTGTCAGAAGCCAATTAATCAGTCAGAATGGTTTAGGATTGCAGGAGGAAATAATGGTACTTGGAAGAAAACAACACAAACACTAGGAGACCATACAAACTTGGCACATATTATTTAATAGAAATTTAACTCATGACCTCACGGCTGTGCAGCAAATAAGCTTACCACTATGTCACTCATGCTGCCAAGAACCTCTCACTTCTGCATATAGGCATAGATCATGTGTGTGTGCTGGCTTATCTAGCTAACCAGCTCTTACAGCACATGCAATTAGACATAATTGCAAATTGGCTTTATAATTAATCAGAGGGCTTCAAAACAAAATATGTTTCAGTAATTCCATGCACAAATGTTAAAATCGGCCTATACACAACAAAATAAATAACTGAAAATTAAAATGTAACACTGGCCAAATGTCAATAATATAATCAAAACTTCGGCATACATATTTGTTATACCACCACTCCCAAGTCTAAAATTAGTAGTTAATAATTACACTTGATCTGCAGAGGGATTTAACATTACAGTACGTAGTGACATTAATTAGTAGCTGTTCCACTACTGGTCTGCACTGTGCAGCACCAAAGCACTTTAAAAATGATCCTATATAATAAAAGGCTAACGCTGCATCTCACCTCTACGGGGGAATTCAAGTGTTTTGCGCACCGACAGCCACTAGATGACTCCTGACAGAGCAATTCAAGTGTTGCTCCATTCGGGCTCGCACAGCCACAGTCGCTGACATTATGGTTAGATTACTACATAATTTTGACGGTCAGGTAATTATTAACAAATATTGGGCCTTAGTCAGCTTGGCCCGTTAATGCGATACCATCGCATTTGCTAGAGTCTAGCTGCAGTGCGCATGTGCAGGTCCCGATCTGTGCATGTGTGCAGCAGCCAATGCCATCGCACTGACGCGAACACCTCTTCCTGATTGACAGGCAGAAACATTTGCGGGGCGGCATTGCGGCTTTGGGCGTACGTGGTTCCGAAAGTGGGCGGATTCAGGGCAGCCATGTGACGTCACATGCTCCGAACAGGTAAATGGGCCGGAGGCAGGGGGGCTTACTCATTTAGCAATACAATTGCAACTGAATTGCAATCACACCACTGGTCACAATTAGCAGCGATCGCAAGCAGTTTCAGTTTTGCTAAAAGTCGCAAAACTGCAACTTGAGATAAATAAGGGCCATTAATCATACTGAGTAAATAAAATAAAAAAAACACCCATAAAACAAATCTGATCATTACTTAGTGGTGTATTCAATAGATGTCATATCCTTTCTTACGGAAACGATCAGACATCTCAGCATTCAATGTGCATGCCAATCCAACTTTTTTTAAAGTTGGATTAACATTGTCGGAACCGGGGCCAAAACCTGCCGGATTTGGCTGCGGAATCCGACAAAACACATGGATCCGCAGATAATATGCCGATCCACGTGTTTTCTGACAAGTCGGAATTGCCGACTTGTTGGAGAAAAAGCAGCCCCATTGAATATGTCGGAACCCTTTCTGACCTAAAAAAAAAAGTCGGAAAATGCAGTTTTTCCGACAAGACGGCAGTTTCCGACAAGCATTGGATACCCCCCATAGTCAGCAAGGTCACCAGCACAAAACTACATCAGTTTCAAGCGACCATTTAAGAAGAAAAAAAAAGTTTGTTGAGAGGTTACAGTTACATTATTGCATATACGTATAAATAAATGTCTACACAACAATGAATACAAAAATAGAAATTATCCTCTGCGCAACCTCATTTAATTGCAGCCAATGGAAATTAAAAGGGAGGTTTCACTTTCTCCCCAAAAGATAGCATAAACTACAAAACAATTCCACACTGGAACAATAAACTCTCTCCAAATATTTTCAAAAAATTACACACAAAAAATATCTTGGCTTATGCGTCTTTCTTCGAATGCACCTTTTTAAGTTCCTTAAGGGTCAATCCCCTGATGGATGTAAATCTCAAAAACAAATAGAGAGAATAGAACTATAGTGTAGCATTGTAAAGATTAAAAGACAATTTATTAGTGCATCACACTCGCATAAAACAAAAGCATATCACCACACAGGAGTGGTTAAGGGGTATAACTAATGGTGCCCATACACTTGTGCGATTCCAGTTAATGTTCTAAGGTTTTGCTGTGGTGCGCTCCCTGGGTCACTATAGGCAATGTTCTCAGTCCGAGAGGAGAGTGTTCGTATCTATTGAAGAGCTCTCTATTCAGCAACACTTCCCCGCTCCAGTTTAAATGGTGTTCCAAAAATAGAAAGAGAGCGCAATATATAGTGAAGTACAGAAGGACTCAAGTTTTTTCACATAAGGTGATAAACCAAGGCACACGTGTTCTAAAAGTGCAAAAAAGATCAAGAACTGGAATCCACCATGAATTGGCAGGCCCACGTACCAGAGTTAGTGGGGTGTCAGTGGCGCCCACCCAAATATGCCTGTAGTATCACTTCCTTTGGTTTACGGTTGTACACGACCGGTCTCCTCCAAATTCCTCCACCACTTCACCACCACGTGGGCCTGCCAATTCATGGTGGATTCCAGTTCTTGATCTTTTTTTGCACTTTTAGAACACGTGTGACTTGGTTTATCACCTTATGTGAACAAACTTGAGTCCTACTGTACTTCACTATATATTGCTCTCTCTTTCTATTTTGGGAACAACATTTAAACTGGAGCGGGGAAGTGTTGCTGAATAGAGAGCTCTTCAATAGATACGAACACTCTCCTATCAGACTGAGAACATTGCCTATAGTGACCCAGGGAGCGCACCACAGCAAAACCTTAGAACATTAACTGAACTTTCTTGGGATATTGGTGACCATCCCGGCTGGTGGATCGCAGCACCTTTGAATTGAAGTGCCATCTGTACATTTCTTTGTTTTCGATACTTGTGCGATTCCATTGGACGCGTTATCGGGCCTTATTTCCCCTGAAGCTCATCTTGAGATAAATTGCGTAGAAAGTGCTTTATTTGTGCATTTTAATAGCATACAATCCTGCGATTTATCGCATGCACCTTACGACCAAAAATCGAGTGGCTCCTCCCTCTATGCCCCTCCTCCAGACCTCAGTTAGAGAACTGTGCCCAGAGGAGATGGACAATACGAGGGCAGGATTTTTTAAATCCAAGGGCAAGATTCCTACCAGCCCACACCAATCATACCATGTAACCCGGAACATACATAACCAGTTAACAGTATGAACAAACAGTGGTAGCGGTCCAAGACCGATTCCAACTGTAACATAACCCTTTTGTAAACAACAATTATATACAAGTCTTGCAGAGTTTCCGCACTGGGACGGGCGCCCAGCATCCTCTACGGACTAGGAGAAATAGATTTACCGGTAGGTTTAAAATCTTATTTTATCTTACGTCCTAGAGGATGCTGGGGACTCCGTAAGGACCATGGGGTTTATACCAAAGCTCCCAATCGGGTGGGAGAGTGCGTATGACTCTGCAGCACCGACTGAGCAAATGTTAGGTCCTCATCAGCCAGGGTATCAAACTTGTAGAATTTAGCAAAAGTGTTTGACCCCGACCAAGTTGCTGCTCGGCAAAGCTGTAATGCCGAGACGCCTCGGGCAGCCGCCCAAGAAGAGCCCACCTTCCTAGTGGAATGGGCCTTAACCGAATGCGGTAACGGCAATCCAGCCGTAGAATAAGCCTGCTGAATCGTGCTACGGATCCAGCGAGCAATAGTCTGCTTCGAAGCAGGCGCGCCAATCTTGTTGGCAGCATACAGGACAAACAGAGCCTCTGTTTTCCTAATTCTAGCCGTCCTGGCTACATAAATCCTCAAGGCATCAGGCACCACAATGAGTTGGTTCATATGGAATGAGGAAACCACCTTAGGCAAAATTTGAGGGCGTGTCCTCAATTCCGCTCTATCAACATGAAAAATCAAGTAGGGGCTCTTGTGAGACAAGGCCGCCAATTCTGACACTCGCCTTGCAGATGCTAAGGCCAACAACATGACCACCTCCAGGTAAGAAATTTCAACTCAACCTTGTGAAGTGGTTCAAACCAGTGTGATTTTAGGAACTGCAACACCACGTTCAGGTCCCATGGTGCCACTGGAGGCACAAAAGGAGGCTGGATGTGTAGCACTCCCTTTACAAAAGTCTGGACTTCTGGAAGAGAAGCCAATTCCTTCTGAAAGAATATCGAGAGGGCCGAAATCTGTACATTAACAGAGCCTAATTGCAGGCCCATATCCACTCCTGTCTGTAGGAAGAGGAGAAAACGACCTAAATGAAAATCTTCCGTAGGGGCGTTCTTGGTCTCACACCAAAACACATATTTTCGTCAGATACGGTGATAATGTTTTACAGTCACCTCCTTTCTAGCCTTTATTAGAGTAGGGATGACCTCCTCCGGAATCCCCTTCTCAGCTAGGATCCGGCGTTCAACCGCCATGCCGTCAAACGTAACCGCGGTAAGTCTTGGAACACGCAAGGACCCTGCTGCAACAGGTCCTCCCTTAGAGGAAGAGGCCAGGGATCTCCTGTGAGCATCTCCTGAAGATCTGAGCACCAGGCCCTTTGAGGCCAGTCTGGAACAATGAGTATTGTCTGTACTCTTTTTCGCCTTATGATCCTCAACACCTTTGTGATGAGAGGAAGAGGAGGAAACACGTAGACCGATTGGAACACCCATGGTGTTACCAGGGCGTCTACTGCTACTGCCTGAGGGTCATGGAACCTGGCACAATACCTCCAAAGCTTCTTGTTGAGGCGTGACGCCATCATGTCTATTTGAGGAACTCCCCAAAGACCCGTTATCACTGCAAGGACTTCTTAATGAAGTCCCCACTCTCCTGGATGGAGATCGTGTCTGCTGAGGAAGTCTGCTTCCCAGTTGTCCACTCCCGGAATGAAGACAGCTGACAGACCACTTACGTGATTTTCTGCCCAGCAAAGAATGCTGGTTGCTTCCGCCATCGCGGCTCTGCTTCTTGTCCCACCTTGGCAGTTCACATGAGCTACTGCTGTGACATTGTCTGATTGAATCAGAACCGGTAGGTTGCGAAGAGACTCTCCGCTTGTCGAAGGCCGTTGTATATGGCTCTTAGCTCCAACACGTTGATGTGTAGACAGGACTCCTGGTCTGACCACAGTCCCTGAAAATTTCTTCCTTGGGTGACTGCTCCCCATCCTCAGAGGCTCGCGTCCGTGGTTACCAGGATCCAGTCCTGAATTCCGAACCTGCGACCCTCCAGAAGGTGAGCACTTTGCAGCCACCATAGAAGAGACACCCTGGTCCCGGGGACAGTGTTATTTTCCGATGTAAATGTAGATGGGACCCGGACCATTTGTCCAGAAGGTCCCATTGAAACGTCTCTGCATGGAACCTGCCGAAGGGGATGGCCTCGTAGGCTGCCACCATTTTCCCCAGGACACGAGTGCATTGATGAACTGACACTCTTTTTGGCTTTAGCAGGTCTCTGACCATGTTCTGGCTGTCCAGGGCTTTTTCCAACGGGAGAAAAACCTTCTTTTGTTCCATATCCAGTATCATACCTAGGAACATTAGTCGAGTTGTCGAAATCAACTGTGACTTCGGTAGATTTAGAATCCAACCGTGTTGCTTGAGCACTCTCAGAGAGAGTGTCACATTGCTCAGCAATTGCTCTCTTGATCTCGCCTTTATCAGGAGATCGTCCAAGTATGGGATAATTGTGACTCCATGCTTGCGCAGGACCATCATCATTTCCGCCATTATCTTGGTGAAAATCCTTGGGGCCGTGGAAAGCCCAAACTGCAACCTCTAAAAAAGGTAATGACAATCCTGTACAGTGAATCTCAGGTACTCCTGATGGGAAGGATATATGGGGACATGAAGGTAAGCATCCTTTATGTCCAGTGACACCATAAACTCCCCCTCCTCCATGCTGGCTATTATCGCCCTAAGCTATTCCATCTTGAATTTGAATCTTTTCATGTACAGGTTTAGCGATTTTAGATTCAAAATAGGTCTGACCGAACCATCCGGTTTCGGGACCACAAAGAGGGTTGAATAGTACCCTCTTCCCTGTTGGTTCAAGGGAACCCTGATAATTACTTGCTGCTGACACAGCGTTTGAATTGCAGCTAACACTACATCCCTGTCTGGGGTAGAAGCTGGTAAGGCCGACCTGTAAAAATTGGCGTGGGGGCACCTCTTTGAATTCCAGTTTGTAGCCTTGGGAAACTATTTCCAACGCCCAAGGATTCAGGTCTGAGCTGACCCAGACCTGGCTGAAGAGTCGAAGACGATCCCCCACCGATGCGGACTCCCGCAGGGGAGACCCAGTGTCATGCAGTGGGTTTTGTAGAAGCCGGGGAGGACTTCTGTTCCTGGGCACCAGCCGAAGCAGGTGTTCTTTTCCCTCTACCTTTACCTCTGGCAAGGAAGGAGGATCCCCGACCTCTTCTGGACTTTTGTGACCGAAAGGACTGCATCTGATATTTTGGAGTTTTCTTCTGCTGTTGGGGAATAAATGGTAAAAAGTTAGATTTACCTGTGGTAGCTGTGGACACCAGGTCCGCCAGCCCATCCCCAAACAACACGTCTCCCCTATAGGGTAGAACCTCCATATGCTTTTTTGAATCCGCATCACCCGTCCACTGGCGGGTCCATAAGGATCTTCTCGCTGAAATAGCCATGGCATTGGCTCTGGAAGCCAGTAATCCAATGTCCCTTTGAGCGTCTCTCATATACAAGACTGCGTCTTTGATATGGGCTAGAATTAACAAAACAGTATCTCTATCCATGGTATCAAGGTCAGCCGACAGGTTATCTGTCCAGGCAGAAATTGTGCTACATTCCCATGCCGACGCAATAGTCGGTCTTAGCAAAGCTCCAGTATGTGAATAAAAAGACTTTAAAGTAGTCTCTTGCCTGCGATCCGCAGGATCCTCGAGGGCCGCTGTGTCTGGAGACGGTAGCGCCACTTTCTTTGACAGTCGCGTTAAAGCCTTGTCCACAGTGGGAGAGGATTCCCAACGTACCCTGTCCTGTGTAGGTTAGGGGTATGCCATATTAATTCTTTTGGGAATCTGCGGTCTCTTATCCGGAGTCTCCCAAGCTTTTACAAAAAACTCATTAATTTCATGAGATGGGGGAAAGTTTATTATCGGTTTCTTTTCCTTAAACATGTGTACCCTCATGTCAGGAACAGAGGGTTCATCAGCAATATGCAACACATCTCTTATTGCTGTAATCATACACTGAATGCTCTTTGTCACCTTAGGGTGCAATTTAGCTTCATCATAGTCGACACTGGAATCAGAGTACGTGTCAGTAGTTGTGTCCACAATTTTTGCCAAGGGACGCTTTTGAGACCCCGACGGGCCCTGTGAGTCGGTCCAATCCGAGGATTGACCCCCTGACGCCTCCCCGAATTCAGCCTTATCTAGCCTCTTATGTAAAGATGTCACACTTGCATTCAACATATGCCACATGTCCATCCATTCCTGAGTCGGCACTACCGATGGGGGACACACCACTCATCTGCTCTACCTCCTCCTTGGAGAAGCCTTCCGCTTCAGACATGTCGACACGCACGTACCGACCCCCCACACACACAGGGATATACCTATAAGGGGACAAAACCCCAACCAGGCCCTTAGGAGAGACAGAGAGAGAGTTGCCAGCACACACCCAGCGCCCAAATGACACTGGAAAATAAATTTTAAACCTAGCGGTAAATCTATTTCTCCTAGTCCGTAGAGGATGCTGGGGACTCCGTAAGGACCATGGGGTATAGACGGGCTCCACAGGAGATAGGGCACCTAAAAAGAACTTTGACTATGGGTGTGCACTGGCTCCTCCCTCTATGCCCCTCCTCCAGACCTCAGTTAGAGAACTGTGCCCAGAGGAGATGGACAATGCAAGGCAGGATTTAGCAATCCAAGGGCAAGATTCATACCAGCCCACACCAATCATACCATGTAACCTGGAACATACATAACCAGTTAACAGTATGAACAAAACAACAGTAAAGGTCCAAGACCGATGTCAACTGTAACATTACCCTTATGTAAGCAACAACTATATACAAGTCTTGCAGAGTTTCCGCACTGGGACGGGCGCCCAGCATCCTCTACGGACTAGGAGAAATAGATTTACCGGTAGGTTTAAAATCTTATTTTCTCTCACGTCCTAGAGGATGCTGGGGACTCCGTAAAGACCATGGAGTTTATACCAATGCATCCAATCGGGCGGGAGAGTGCGTATGACTCTGCAGCACCGACTGCGCAAACGCTAGGTCCTCATCAGCCAGGGTATCAAACTTGTAGAATTTAGCAAAAGTGTTTGACCCCGACCAAGTCGCCGCTCGGCAAAGCTGTAATGCCGAGACGCCTCGGGCAGCCGCCCAAGAAGAGCCCACCTTCCTAGTGGAATGGGCATTGACCGAATTTGGTACCGACAATCCAGCCGTAGAGTAAGCCTGCTGAATCGTATTACAGATTCAGCGAGCAATAGTCTGCTTCAAAGCTGGAGCGCCAATCTTATTGTCCGCATACAGGACAAACAGAGCCTCTGTTTTCCTAATTCTAGCCGTCCTGGCTACATACATTTTTAAGGCCCTGACTACGTCCAGGGATCTGGAATCCTCCAGGTCACTCGTAGCCACAGGCACCACAATAGGTTGATTCATATGGAACGAAGAAACCACTTTAGGCAAAAATTGCGGATGTGTCCTCAATTCAGCTCGATCCACATGAAAAATCAAGTAGGGGCTCTTGTGTGACAAAGCCGCCAATTTTGACACTCACCTTGCTGATGCTAAGGCCAACAACATGACACCTTCCAGGTAAGAAATTTCAACTCAACCTTGTTAAGCGGTTCAAACCAGTGTGAGTTTAGGAACTGCAACACCACGTTCAGGTCCCATGGTGCCACTGGAGGCACAAAAGGGGGCTGGATGTGCAGCACTCCCTTTACAAACGTCTGGACTTCTGGAAGAGAAGACAATTCCTTCTGAAAGAAAATCGAGAGGGCCGAAATCTGTACCTTAACAGAGCCTAATTTCAGGCCCATATCCACTCCTGTCTGTAGGAAGTGGAGAAGACGACCCAGATGAAAATCTTCCGTAGGTGCATTCTTGGTCTCACACCAAGACACATACTTTCGCCAGATACGGTGATAATGTTTTATTGTCAGCTCCTTCCTAGCCTTTATTAAAGTAGGGATGACCTCTTCCGGAATCCCCTTTTTCGCTAGGATTCGGCGTTCAACCGACATGCCGTCAAACGTAACCGCGGTAAGTCTTGAAATACACAGGGCCCCTGCTGCAACAGGTCTTCCCTCAGAGGAAGAGGCAAGGGATCTCCTGTGAGCATCTCTTGTAGATCCGAATACCAGGCCCTTCGAGGCCAGTCTGGGACAACGAGTATCGTTCGTACTCATCTTCGTCTTATGATCCTCAACACTTTTGTAATGAGAGGAAGAGGAGGAAACACGTAGACCGATTTGAACACCCAGGGTGTTACCAGAGCGTCTACTGCTACTGCCTGAGGGTCCCGAGACCTGGCGCAATACCTCTGAAGTTTTTTGTTGAGGCGTGACGCCATCATGTGTATTTGAGGAGTCCACCAAAGACGTGTTACGTCTGCAAAGACTTCTTGATGAAGTCCCCACTCTCCTGGATGGAGATCGTGTCTGCTGAGGAAGTCTGCTTCCCAGTTGTCCCCTCCCGGAATGAAGACAGCTGACAGAGTGCTTACATGATTTTCTGCCCAGCGAAGGATTCTTGTGGCTTCCGCCATCGCGACTCTGCTTTTTGTCCCGCCTTGGCGGTTCACATGAGCCACTGCTGTGACATTGCCTGATTGAATCAGAACCGGTAGGTTTCGAAGAAAACTCTCCGCTTGTCGAAGGCCGTTGTAAATGGCCCTGAGTTCCAACACATTGATGTGGAGACAGGACTCCTGGTCTGACCAAAGACCCTGAAAATTTTTTCCCTGTGTGACCGCTCCCCATCCTCAGAGGCTCGCGTCCGTGGTAACCAGGATCCAATCCTGAATTCCGAACCTGCGACCCTCCAGGAGGTGAGCACTTTGCAACCACCACAGGAGGGACACTCTGGTCCCTGGGGACAGAGTTATTTTCCGATGTAAGTGCAGATGGGACCCGGACCACTTGTCCAGAAGGCCCCATTGAAAAGTCCTTGCATGGAACCTTCCGAAGGGAATGGCCTCGTAGGCCGCCACCATTTTCCCCAGAACTCGAGTGCATTGGTGAACTGACACCCTTTTCGGTTTTAGCAGGTCTCTGACCATGTTCTGGATGTCTTGGGCTTTCTCTATTGGGAGGAAGACCTTCATTTGTTCCGTATCCAGTATTATACCAAGGAACGGTAGTCGAGTTGTCGGAATCAACTGAGACTTCGGTAGATTTAGAATTCAACCGTGTTGCTGGAGCACTCTCAGAGAGAGCGCCACACTGCTCAGCAATTTCTCCCTTGATCTCGCATTTATCAGGAGATCGTCCAAGTATGGGATAATTGTGACTCCATGCTTGCGCAGGACAACCATCATTTCCGCCATTATCTTGGTGAAAATCCTCGGGGCCGTGGAGAGTCCAAACGGCAACGTCTGAAATTGGTAATGACAATCCTGTACAGCATATCTCAGGTATTCCTGATGGGGGGCATATATGGGGACATGAAGGTACGCATCCTTTATGTCCAGAGACACCATAAACTCCCCCTCCTCCATGTTGGCTATTATCGTTCTGAGAGATTCCATTTTGAATTTGAATCTTTTTATGTACAGGTTTAGGGATTTCAGATTCAAAATAGGTCTGACCGAACCGTCCGGTTTCGGGACCACAAAGAGGGTTGAGTAGTAACCTCTTCCCTGCTGGTGCAGGGGAACCTTGATTATCACTTGCTGTATACACAGCGTTTGAATTGCAGCTAACACTATATCCCTTTCCGATGTGGAAGCTGGTAGGGCCGATTTGAAAAATCGGCGCGGGGGCACCTCCTCGAATTCCAATTTGTAACCCTGGGAAACTATTTCCACCACCCAGGGATTAAGGTCCGAAATGACCCAGGCCTGACTGAAAAGTCGAAGACGTGCCCCCACCGATGCGGACTCCCTCAGGGAAGCCCCAGCGTCATGCTGTGGGTTTTGGAGCAGCCGGGGAGGACTTTGGTTCCTGGGCACCTGCCGAAGCAGGTGCTCTCTTGCCTCTGCCCTTACCTCTGGCGAGGAAAGAGGATCCCCGACCTCTTTTGGACTTGTGCGACCGAAAGGACTGCATCTGATAGGGTGTTACTTTCTTTTGCTGTTGGGGAATATATGGTAAAAAATTTGATTTACCTGCTGTAGCTGTGGAAACCAGGTCCGTCAGCCCATCCCCAAACAATACATCACCCTTATAGGGTAGTACTTCCATATGTTTCTTGGAATCCGCATCACCCGTCCATTGGCGAGTCCATAAGGATCTTCTCGCTGAGACAGACATGGCATTGGCCCTAGAAGCTAGCAATCCAATGTCCCTTTGAGCATCCCTCATAAATAAGACTGCGTCTTTAATATGGGCTAGAGTTAGGAATATAGTATCCTTATCCATATTATCAAATTGATCTGTCAGCTCATCTGTCCAAGCTGCAATTGCGCTACACACCCATGCCGACGCAATTGTCGGTCTTAGCACAGCACCCGTATGAGAATAAATACACTTTAAGGTAGTTTCTTGCCTGCGATCTGCAGGGTCCTTAAGGGCTGCTGTGTCAGGAGACGGTAGCGCCACTTTCTTGGACAAGCGCGTCAGGGCCTTGTCCACAGTGGGGGGTGGTTCCCAAATCTCCCTGTCCTGCTTAGGGAAGGGGTATGCCATATAAATTCTTTTGGGGATCTGCGGTCTCTTATCCGGAGTCACCCAAGCTTTTCCAAAGAATTCATTTAATTCATGAGATGTGGGAAAGTTAATAATCTGTTTCTTTTCCTTAAACATGTGTACCCTTGTGTCGGGGACCGAGGGTTCATCCACAATATGCAACACATCCCTTATTGCCACAATCATGCACTGAATGGTTTTAGTCACCCTAGGGTGTAATTTTACTTCGTCATAGTCGACACTGGAATCAGAATCCGTGTCGGTAGTAGTGACTTGTGTTAAGGGACGCTTTTGAGACCCCGATGGGCCCTGTGAGTCGGTCCAATCCGAGGATTGACCCCCTGATGTCCCCCCTAATTCAGCCTTATCAAGCCTTTTATGTAAAGATGCCACACTTGCATTCAACATATGCCACATGTCCATCCAATCTGGAGTCGGCACAACCGATGGGGACACACCACTCATTTGCTCCACCTTCTCCTTGGAGAAGCCTTCCGCCTCAGACATGTGGACACACACGTACCGACACCCCACACACACAGGGATTAACCTATAAGGGGACAAAACCCCAACCAGGCCCTAAGGAGAGACAGATAGAGAGTATGCCAGCACACACCAGCGCTTAAAAACACTGGAAAAAATATGTCCAGATAGCGCTTTTTTATATATAATATGCCAATTCCCACTCACTGCGTCGCTAATGTGCCCCCCTCCTCTTTTTTCAAGCCTGTGAAGTTCAGCAGGGGAGAGACCAGGGAGCCAGCGTTTTCTCATGCAGCTTCTGTGGAGAAAATGGCGCTGGTTAGTGCTGAGGATCAAGCCCCGCCCACCCGATGGCGGGCTTCGGTCCCAGTGATTTTTCAATAAAATGGCGGGGGATCATAGATTTACTGCCTCCGCAGCCTAATCAAACTGTATTTGGCCAAATGTGAGGCTTATCGCTGCCCAGGGCGCGCGCGCCCCCCCCCCCCCCCCCCTGCACCCTTCAGTGCTGCTCTGTATGTGTGTGACTGGGAGCAATGGCACGTAGCTTACCGCTTCGCGCCTTACCTCATGAAGATCTGATGTCTTCTGCCACCTAAGATGTCTTCTGCCTGCTCTATCCGGCTTCTATCTTCTGCATCTGTGAGGAGGACGGCGGCGCGGCTCCGGGACGAACCCCAGGTGAGACCTGTGTTCCGACTCCCTCTGGAGCGAATGGTGTCCAGTAGCCTTAGAAGCATTGCCCAACTTGACAAGCCAGCTCTGCTTCTCTCTCCTCGGTCCTACGATGCAGGGAGCCAGTTGCCAACAGGACTCCCTGAAAATAAAAAACCTAACAAAATTCTTCTTCAATAGAAAACTCTGGAGAGCTCTCTGCAGTGCACCCATTCTCCTCTGGGCACAAGATCTAACTGAGGTCTGGAGGAGGGGCATAGAGGGAGGAGCCAGTGCACACCCATAGTCAAAGTTCTTTTTAGGTGCCCTATCTCCTGTGGAGCCCGTCTATACCCCATGGTCCTTACGGAGTCCCCAGCATCTTGTAGGACGTAAGAGAAAAACCAGATGGCGCTTTTATATTTTATATACATATATATATATATATATATATATATATCCCCAATTTCCCACTCACTGCGCGCCAATGTGCCCCCCCCTTTCTTTTTTCCAACCTCTGAAACGTTCAGCAGGGGAGAGTCCGGGGAGCCAGCATTTCTCATCCAGCTCTGTGGAGAAAACGGCGCTGGTTAGTGCTGAGGGACCAAGCTCCGCCCCCCCAGCGGCGGGCTTCGGTCCTTCTTCAATTTTCACAAAAATGGCGGGGGATCAACTATTTGCTGCCTCCGCAGCCTAATAGCACCTTATTGCCCAAAAACGAGGTTTATTTCTGCCCAGGGCGCCCCCTGCGCCCTGCACCCATCAGTGCTGTGAGTGTGTTTTGTATGGGAGCAATGGCGCGCAGCTTACTGCTGCGCGCCTTACCTCATGAAGATCTGAAGTCTTCTGCCGCCTGAGATGTCTTCTTGTTTCTCATACTCACCCGGCTTCTATCTTCCGGCATCTGGGAGGAGGACGGCGGCGCGGTTCCGGGACGAACCCCAGGGTGAGACCTGTGTTCCGACTCCCCCTGGAGCTAATGGTGTCCAGTAGCCTAAGAAGCAGAGCCTATCAGTTAAGTAGGTCTGCTTCTCTCCCCTCAGTCCCACGATGCAGGGAGCCTGTTGCCAACAGGACTCCCTGAAAATAAAAAACCTAACAAAATTCTTTTTCCACAGAAAACTCAGGAGAGCTCTCTGCAGTGTGCCCTTCTCCTCTGGGCACAGAATCTAACTGAGGTCTGGAGGAGGGGCATAGAGGTAGGAGCCAGTGCACACCCATAGGAAAAGTTCTTTTAGGTGCCCATGTCTCCTGCAGAGCCCGTCTATACCCCATGGTCCTTACGGAGTCCCCAGCATCCTATAGTACGTAAGAGAAAATCGAATGCGAGTGCATCGCATGCTGACCAAAGCACACCAGATTTATCTGCAAGATCTTTCAAAATGTAAATAGAGGGCTAGGCTATCTAGGGGATATATAAACAGGCAGCCAATTTAATTCTGTGCACTTCAGTTTGCTTTGTGACTAGAAAACTTTGGTTTATACCTGCTGCTCGTTCCACATTGCTAGCTACCGTGCACTGCTTTGTTCTGCTTGCAATACAAAGTGTTTCTATACTGCTGTGAGTGTGTAGAGATGGAATCTACTCGCTATCAGGCTCTCACATGCTACTCTGTGCTGAAGATGAGGGGAGACAGGGAGAGGGCCCAGCAAAGGTGGAGAGAGAGATCTTGCTGCACGAAGGAGTGGGTGCTTAAGCGGTCTACTCGTTCCTACATGCCCCTCCTGGATGAGATCAGGGACAACAACCTGAATGACTACCGCAACTTCCTGCGCATGGATGATGACACCTTCCAGGATTTGCGGTGTCTGGTGACCCCCCATACTGAAGCGGGGTACCAAAAGGTGGCTTCCTATCCATGGTGAGGAGAGGCTCGTGGCTACCCTGCAGTTCCTTGCTACTGGACAGTCATTTGAGGAGCTGAAGTTTGGGACCCGTATCTCTGGGCAGGCTTTGGGACACATTATACCTGAAACCTGGAAGGATATTATCAAGATGCTTCAGTACAAGTACTACAAGGTAAGAAAATGACACCACACATTGCTTGTCGTGTAACAAAATGTTTTATTTTGCAAACTGAATTTGGTAGAAAAAATAACGTGCTTTATTAAATATGTAACTTTATTAAATATGTGGCCAACATAGCTAAACTTTAACAAACAGTATACGTTTTCATGATGCAGCACATTTATGAAATGGAAAAAAAAAGAAGCTATACAGTATATAGCGACAAATGTGGTGCATTCTAATACTACGCCATCGAGTGGTACCGCAGCCAGGGGCACAATGCACACAAGCAACTTGGGGTAGGAAGATGGGTCCCCGGTACCATCAACCTGCATGAAGTTGCATGTGTGCATTGTGCCCCTGGAGCGGTGCCACTCGATGGCGTAGTATTAGAATGCACCACATTTGTCGCTATATATAGCAAGGGCATTACATTTGTGAAACATTAAAAAAATGCCATATATATATATATCAAAATATATAACTATTTTTATAAATATGCAGCCAACATGGCTGAACCTTTTCAAACAGTTTCTGTATAGTAGCATCTGGTGCAGTATGAGATATGGTGGCAGCGGCACATGATTTCAGACTCCATGAGGAAGATTGCCTGTGGGTGACTGAACAAACAGACAGAAGAGGGAGACTGCCTATAACCGCCTGGTGGAGTAGTCATAGCTCACCTTCTTAGCGGACACTGTGGTCTGGGTCTGGAGAAATTGAGGTTCCCCGGCACCAACAACCTGCCCCTAGCAGCATGTTTGTATTGTGCGCCTAAAAGCGGTGTCACTCTTAACCATGGTTTTCATGATGCAGCACATCTGCATCATTACATTTATGACATGAAAAAAAATTGCTAGATATAGCAGCAGATGTGGTGCATTCTGAAACTACGGCGTTGAGTGGCACCGCAGCCAGGGGCACAATGCACACATGCAGCTTGGGGTAGGAAGATGGGTCCCTGGTTCCATCAACCTGCACCAATTTGCATGTGTGCATTGTGCCCCTGGCTGTGGTGCCACTCAATGCCACAGTATCAGAATGCACCACATATGCTGCAATATCTAAGTGCATGAATACATTTGTGAACCAAAAAAATTATTGTATATATATATTTATATATAAACATAAGTATTTTTAGTAATATGCGGCCAACATGGCTAAACTTTTTCAAACACTAGAACTTTATATTGATTCTTCAAATTTGAATTTTGAATATAAATATGGTGCAGTATGATATACAGTGTTTTTTAAGTGGCAGCGCTTTCAGGGGCACAATGCAAACATGCAAGTAGGCCCGGCTTCAGGCACCCCGGCAACATCAACATGACCCAAGCTGCATGTGTGCATTGTCCACCTTAAAGTGGTGCCACTAAAACACTATATCATAGTGCACCAGATTTATCGCAATATATACCTGGGCAGCAGGAATTTTATATATACCAACAGATGTAGTGCATTCTGATACTACGGTGTTGAGTGTCACCAGTGCCAGAGGCGCAATGCACGCATGCAGCTAGGGGCAGGAAGATGGGTCCCCGGTACCATCAACCTGTCCCTAGCAGCATGTGTGCATTGTCCGCCTGAAAGCGTTGACACTCACCGCAGTATCAGAAAGCACCACATCTGTTGGTATGTATAACAAGGGCAGCAGTAAATGAGAATCAACCTACATTTGAAAGAGACTTGTCTCCTCCACCTCCTCTTGTCCCCCCTGTAACCTCAAGGAGGTTAAAATTGCGGAGGGGACTGTGGATATGTGGCTGGCTTGGGAAGGGTAGCTGGGTTGAGGAGGAGATTGGATAGCGGGGGGAAGGGTGGTGGATGGGGGTGGGGTTTGAGGAGGATGGAAAGTGGAGGAAGGGTAGGTGGATGGGGTCCACGGTTGCGGATAACCGGAATGGTAGCAGGGATGCGGAGGAGGATGGGTACTGGAGGAAGAGTACGTGGGTGGTGAACTGAAGGTCAATGGGAGATGAGGAGCAGGTGCTTGAGGTTCTGACCCATGAACGTTCCACTCTGGTATCAGTTGTCCTGTGAGTGTTTTGTACAAAACCTGTGACACCAGGCACTGGCACTCTACTTGCTGTTGCTTGGAAACCTTACGCATGGTTTTGCTAACATATGATGCAAAGTCATCAAATTCATCAGGTTTCCAGAACAGCTGTGAACGAGCCTCCAATAGTAGCGGGTCTTCAACAAATTTGGTTTTCCGTGGCTTCCTCCTGGAACCCTGTAGCTGTGGAGATTTCAGGTCCTCTGCTGATGTGTTGTTGAGGACAGGGGTACAGCTGAGGTCTTCAGGTGTCTGTAGGGTAAAAAAAAAAATATTTAGTAAATATATATATTTTTTTTTTTTTTACAGTTTCCTACAAGCGTGGAAGAATGGCAAGCTATTGCAGAGGACTTTGACAGGAGCTGGAATTTCCCAAACTGTGGTGGTGCCATAGAAGGGAAACATGTGCCCATAACCACACCCACCAAGAGTTGGTCGGACTACTTTAATTATAAAGGCTACTTTAGCATTGTTCTCAGGGTGGTGGTCAATGCAAACTATGAATTTATTTTCTTGGATGTTGGGAAAAATGGTCGTTGCTCAGATGGTGTATCCTTGAAAAATATGCGCTTCTATGATAGGCTCACCACCAACTCCATTCATCTGCTGCCTGTTGAGCAAACAAAGACTGGCCTGGGATTTGTGTTCGTGGTAGATGAGGCCTTCGCACTGCACGAACACATAATGGAGCCCTACCCGCAAAGAGTCCTGAACCACGATAGGCACATTTTCAACTACCGCCTTTCTAGGGCCCGTCGGGTTGTTGAGAATGCATTTGGCATTCTCAGCAACCGGTTCAGGATCTTCCACCGACCCATAAACTTGAGACTGGACAAAATGGACTGTGTAGTAACAGCATGCTGTATACTGCACAACATGCTCCGACGCAAGGCCATGAGGCAAATGCCTTTGCTCCCAGCAGGACCGGAAGATCCTAACCAGCCAGTGGTGAAAGTGCTGATTTCCTCGTGGGACCGCCTGCAGTACCCTTATGCGGCACTGCAAAGGCAAAAGAAGTCCATGAAAAATATAATGCTTTTTTTCAATGGGGAAGGAGTTGTGGCATGGCAGGAGGAATATATTAGGTAAGAACAATTTAAAAGCAACTTACCCCTTCGGCCTCCTCCACATCCAGACTTCCATTCTCGGGCTTTGCAATCACCACTAGGGACTCCTTAGCTGACCGTTTCTCCAGGAGGAAGTTTAGTTCTTTGGAATACCACAGCTGCGGAATATAGACCTTGTCTGCAACAGCCCCTGACCTCTTGGACTCCTATACCTCGCGGTTCTCTTTTACAAAGACTGTCCGTATATTGGCAATTTTCTTCCGGACCCAGACCACTGAGGCCGCAAAGAAGGTGGGCTTGGCGTACTCCACCAGGCGGTTAAAAGCAGCCTCCCTCTTCTGTTTGTTGCTGTAGTCTGGTGAGGACGTCAGCCACAGACACTCCTCCTCACGGTAGAGGCTGATAAAGCCCAATAGGAAATTGCGGCTCTCATAGGACATCTGCAGAATGAAGAAAAAAAAAAAGAAATATTAATAAACATGAAAAAAGTTCCATTATTCGGGTTAAATAATGTTTGTTTTTTAGTATTATTCTGGTTAAATAAAGTTTGTTTTCTAGCTGTGAGTTACCTAAAATATGTTGTGATGATACATTGGTGTGCAGGGTGCAGCAGCATAATGGTGGGCAGTGGAGCAGCATAATGGCTGACAGGGTGCGGCCAGAGGCTTGCAGTGGGGCAGCATTTTGGACAGTGGGCCAGTATAATGGTGGGTGCAGCAGCATAATGGAGGGCAGTGGCTTGCAGTGGGGTAGCATAATGACGGACAGGGTGCGGCCAGTGGCTTGCAGTGGAGCAGCGGGCCAGTATAATGGTGGCTGCAGCAGCATAATGGTGGGCAGTGGCTTGCAAGTGGGGTAGCATAATGGCAGACAGTGCGCGGCCAGTGGCTTGCAGTGGTGCAGCGGGCCAGTATAATGGTGACTGCAGCAGCATAATGGTGGGCAGTGGCTTGCAGTGGGGTAGCATAATGGCAGACAGGGCGCGGCCAGTGGCTTGCAGTTTTGCAGCATTTTGGGCAGTGGGCCAGTATAGTGGTGGGTGCAGCAGCATAATGGTGGGCAGTGGCTTGCAGTGGGGCAGCATAATGGCGGAAAGGGCGCGGCCCGGAGCTTGCAGTGGTGCAGCATTTTGGGCAGTGTGCCAATATAATGATGGGTAGAGCAGCATAATGGTGGGCAGTGGCTTGCAGTGGTGCAGCATTTTGGGTAGTGGGCCAGTGTAATGGTGGGCAGTGCCTTGCAGTGGTGCAGCATTTTGGGCAGTGGGCCAGCATTTTGGGCAGTGGGCCAGTAGAATGGTGGGTAGAGCAGCATAATGGTGGGCAGTGGTGGTAAAACATAATAATCATTGTTGGCCAGTGGCTTAGCATGCCTACCTTGTCCGCTGTTTGGGAGCTATGCAGCGTGCTTCCAGCCTCCTCTCCAGTCCTGTGCGCAGTGGGGGGAAAAGAGGAGTGGCCAGGAAATCGGCTCCTATCTTCACAGATCACAACTCTCAGTGTGATAAATCGAAAGAGGTAAAAAAACAGCATGCGATCGCACTGCGCACTGTGCCCGTGCATCGCGTCACATGATACCTAAAATGTGTATATAATCCTTCGATTTACCTCACAGATGCGGTCGAAATCGAAGGATTGTACCCGATATCTCACAAGTGTATGGGCTACATAAGGATTGTCCTTATTATAGGATTTACCAGTGTTGCCACAGGCACGTTTGAAGAGTGGACACCTCAAAAATATCACGGCCACCGAATTCATAACGCATTTCAGATTAGGAAATCCTTCAACAGAAGCATGGTAGCATGTCTCCTAGAATCCCTATTTGTAGCTATAGAGCATATTCAGACACTCCCCTAGGCGGTGTTTACTTTTCCTACTTTTTGCTGCATTTTAAAGATACCAGAAGTGACACAGCAGCTTTTTCCCACCGTCTACATAATTTTTTCTGCAACCACAATTATTGCAGGAAGCGGATGGTGCTCCTGTGGGCCACATGTTCCCAACCGGAAGTTATACAATCCGTGATTGCGTTCCACAGAGGGCTTTGTGACCCCTTAACCACTCCTGTGTGGTGATATGCTTTTGTTTTATGTCTTTATGCGAGTGTGATGCACAAATAAATGGTCTTTTAACCTTGACAATCCTGCACTATTGTCCTATTCGCTCTGTTTTTAAGATTTACCAGAAGCTTTTAAAAAGTGAATACCCTCTTAAAAAGAAAGTAAGACCTACATTGACTATTTTCAAAATGTTATTGTGCCAGTGTGGTAGGTGGGGTACACATTAGGTGATCTATCATTGTGATGCGGATCAGAACAAATAATGTCCTAAACGTCTAATGTGTACACTCAATTGCGCAGGATGATGATGAGGAGTAGAATGAGGAGTTGTTTTAGGGCGACAGCATCACAATAAAAAGAATATCAATTTAGCATGGAAACAATCCATCAACAAAACAATTACAGCTGTAAAGGAAGTCACAATTTGAAATTAGCAGCCCAGGGTTCCCATATTATACATCACGTTGGGATGAGTTTTTCAGGATGTGTCATTTATTTCACACAATCTATCTTTATAAAGACTTGTTATATTGATTCAGAGAAAGGCAAAGCAAGAGAAAAAAGCACCTGTCAAATTTATCCTTCATGTGGTTACAAAATAAAATTATAATTGCAAGCAAGGGACACCTAAATGGAAGCCTGGTATTAAAATGAAATTGAATTGACAGGGAAATTTGGCACCATTCTTCCACAAGAAAGTCAATCGATTGACGCCTGGTTGATGGTGGTGGGAAACGCGATGTCTAGGACATGTTTCAGAACGTCCTCAATTGAGAACAGCTCTGGTGAATAAAATTGGCATAACATATAGATAACATGAGTACCACCTTCATTTAACCATTGAGTGACACATGTTCTGAAGTTGTGGTCATTGTAATCCTGGAAGATAACCCTGATGCATTGTACTTCATTGTACAAAGTAGCAATAAACATTTTCTTTGCCTTCTAAGGAAATAACAAAATTAAAAACATGCCATGAAAATGCACCCAACAACTTTGCAGAATCACAAAATCTCTTCAGTTTAAAAACATACAGAGCTATAGAGTTCTATACAAATCCACAAGTTCAACTTATCCAGTTGAAACATGGTGAATGACGATTCCTCAGACGATATCACCACTGCATGGTATTCTATTGCCTGTGTCATCACCATTTTAAGCACAGAAACCCTTCTATGACATCCTGCTCTGCAGTGTTCATTCTAATTTTTTTAGAAAAAACTGACTGCTCATACCACAAGTTTGATCTGTATTTGTGTCTGTTTTGCCTTGCATATTAAATTAACTTGTCAGTGAAGCTCCTACAAAATGCATTCCACCATTCACACACCAGCCCCCACCAGACAATCAGAGCCGGCCAGCATACTTAATCATCAGCTAGACCATGCAGGAACGTTACTAGCTCAATTAAGACAAGAGTCATAACTATGTGGGAGGCATTTGAGGCTCATGAGATAATTAAGTGAATAATACAGTATGTATGTCACACACAGTGCAGGACATCAGGCAATGTAAATAATGTCTGAATTCTGTTAGTCAAGTAAGCAATTATGTTCATTACCAACTTTGCATAGGAATTCTTAACAATTCCTAATATATGTTAGGCTGTGTTGTAAACTGAAGATCTAATTCCAACAACATGGGCAATAACATGGAGATATTCCCGCTTTGCCGCTGTAACAGCCTGTACTCTTCCTGGGACAAAGCTACATGGATCACATCCATTTAGCTACAACAGTTAGTCACTAACGTTGGGTGATATGGCCTGGATCATTAGTGGTGTCCCAATTCTCACAAAAAGATGTTTTATTGGGGTTGTGGTCAAGGATCTGTGCACCAGTTCTGTTCTTCCACAGCAAACTCTTTATTTTATTATTTTATATTTTTATGCACATTTCTTTGTGCGCCGCGGCCATGTTATGATGAAACTCGAAAGGACCTTCCCTAGAATATCATTGTAAGCTGTAGTATTAACATTTGCAAATGCTGAGAACAGGCTAATTCCTCAAAACCAGCACCAGACCACTAATTCCCTTGCACCAAACTTTAAAATTTCAGTACAGATTTTGACAGCAAGCATTCTCCTGGCATCCACCAGATTTGACCATAAACATAAAGTAAATGCATATATAGATAATGTATATATTTTACTTCTTGTGGACAGATGACTTATACAGCAGTAAAATCTACACCTGCATCTACAGTCTTTTTATTTCCAAACAAATATGCATGCAGAATATAGTATGCAGGACGGAGGATGAAGTGGCACAGTGAGGGCGATGCAGTATAGATGAGCGAGCGGTACGGAAAAGTGGAATGCAGGATAGAGGGGAGAGGTGACGGCACGGTGAGTGAGCAGGATGGAGGAAGAGGTGCCATGGTGAGTGAGATGCAGGACAAAGGAGCAGGCACAGCGAGCGGAATGCAGGATAGAGGGGAGAGGTGACGGCACGGTGAGTGAGCAGGATGGAGGAAGAGGTGCCATGGTGAGTGAGATGCAGGACAAAGGAGAAGGCACAGCGAGCGGGATGCAGGATAGACGGGGAGGCGGCACAGTGAGTGTGGTACAGAAAATTACTTCTTTCCTCAACAGCCCCATTAAAACATATGAGCGCCGCAGGATAAGAAATATGGAGATAACAGGAATAATGAGAAAAGGTCTCCTCCCCGGGGGAGGAAACCAGATATCGTGTGGCCATACACTGAAATTTCTCACTGTGTATTGGTCAAGATATGTCGTGGGTTTCAGGCTGTCAGATAAAATGTCTCTCAGTCTGACAGACATTTAATCTGATAATGTATGCCCAGCATTAGTAAGGACTACAAAAGCTAGGTGGTCTGGAAAATGTTAACTGTTAGGGGTCCTCGAGGACCAGGTTGGCAGACCTTGCGCTACAGAATGTAAATGTGGCTTACATTGGACCCTATAAATGCCAGCCTTATACTGTATGTTGGCACTAATTAAACAGCATAACTATTTAAGCAGACAATTAAAGGTTTTCTTCAAATAGTTTATACCCGTATATGAAATAAGGGTTACTTACTCTACAGTAAATTCTAAAGATATTAGAAAAAATAAAGAAGTTTTGTGAGGATATAAAGGCCATAATATGGATCTTTAAGGCTATTTTGAATATCCTTTCTAATTTAAAACAGAGGAAGAATTAGTGTATGCAACAATGTCCACTAAAGAAATGGCACAATCAGTTTACCCATATATTATGTACTAGAGATTTATATACACAAATTAGCAAAATTTTACTACACTTCGGGTAAGTAAAGCTAAGGTGGGTTCAGGATTTTAGTGCAGTATTTAGTACCCCGAAACTTATTATGTTTATAGAAAATGTGGGGAGAACTTGGTTATACAGGTTGAGTATCCCATATCCAAATATTCCGAAATACGGACTTTTTTGAGTGCGAGTGAGATAGTGAAACCTTTGTTTTCTCATGGCTCAATGTACACAAACTTTGTTTAATACACAAAGTTATTAAAAATATTGTATTAAATGACCTTCAGGCTGTGTGTATAAGGTGTATATGAAACATAAATGAATTGTGTGAATGTACACACACTTTGTTTAATGCACAAAGTTATAAAAAATATTGGCTAAAATTACCTACAGGCTGTGTGTATAAGGTGTATATGTAACATAAATGCATTCTGTGCTTAGATTTAGGTCCCATCACCATGATATCTCATTATGGTATGCAATTATTCCAAAATACGGAAAAATCCCATATCCAAAAATACCTCTGGTCCCAAGCATTTTGGATAAGGGAAACTCAACCTATACTAATATGTAAAAACAGGTAATATTCTATATAACATTAAAAATCAATTATTATACTCACTGGTATAATGCACTAAATAAATTTGCCACAAAATAAATAAATGTACTTTAAAGAGCAAAAGTGCCTGAATTACAATAAAAAGGACGAAAAACTTAAATCTGAATATGGCATTGAAGACTTGGAAACTAGAATATTTGCAAAGACAATGAATCTACTTACCCAACAAGAAGTAGACATGCGCACACTAGAATGAATCCAAATGTGTACTTCAGAGCACTGTTTATTTGCTACATGGGAAGAAAAAAAAAAAAAGCAAGGTCAGTTAGCAGGTATTACCACAGGGTTTGATTTTTATTTTATTTTTTTTAATTTCGGCGTTACTGGCCCAATGTAGGAGCCATCATGGATAGGATGCTGTACAGCACCCTATATATATGTCATCAAACCCAGATTTGGGCACCCAGTTAGTAGGTATGGTGCCATTGTTTAGGCACTTAAAATTTATGTCACTCATTAATAGATGTTTTGATACATCCTCACTATTGGACATGAAATTGGGGATCATAAAATTCTTAAAACACATGTATTACTGTATAACTATTTACTTCTATTACAGGTTCATAAATATACATTAAAAAAAAAAGTTTACATGCAGTGAGGTGAGGTCGGTGAAGCAAAGCCTTTTCTATCATACTCCAGTATACGCCTGAGTTTTGACAACACAAATTATACGGAAAAAAAAACAGACTATAATTATAAATATCTTCTTTATATAATTCTAATACTTTTTATAGTCAAAACTCTGGAGTAAAAAAAAATAATAAGATTTTACTCACCGGTAAATCTATTTCTCGTAGTCCGTAGTGGATGCTGGGGACTCCGTAAGGACCATGGGGAATAGACGGGCTCCGCAGGAGACTGGGCACTCTAAGAAAGAATTAGGACTACTGGTGTGCACTGGCTCCTCCCTCTATGCCCCTCCTCCAGACCTCAGTTAAGGAAACTGTGCCCGGACGAGCTGACATTACAAGGAAAGGATTTGGGAATCCAGGGTAAGACTCATACCAGCCACACCAATCACACCGTATAACTTGTGATAACATACCCAGTTAACAGTATGAAAAACAACAGAGCATCAGACAACCTGATGCAACATAACATAACCCTTATTTAAGCAATAACTATATACAAGTATTGCAGAAGAAGTCCGCACTTGGGACGGGCGCCCAGCATCCACTACGGACTACGAGAAATAGATTTACCGGTGAGTAAAATCTTATTTTCTCTAACGTCCTTGTGGATGCTGGGGACTCCGTAAGGAACATGGGGATTATACCAAAGCTCCCAAACAGGCGGGAGAGTGCGGATGACTCTGCAGCACCGAGTGAGCAAACACAAGGTCCTCCTCAGCCAGGGTATCAAACTTGTAGAATTTTGCAAACGTGTTTGAACCCGACCAAGTAGCTGCTCGGCAAAGCCGTAATGCCGAGACCCCTCGGGCAGCCGCCCAAGAAGAGCCCACCTTCCTTGTGGAATGGGCTTTTACTGATTTTGGAGGCGGCAATCCAGCCGCAAAATGAGCCTGCTGAATCGTGTTACAGATCCAGCGAGCAATAGTTTGCTTTGAAGCAGGAGCACCCAGCTTGTTGGATGCATACAGGATAAACAACGACTCAGTTTTCCTGACTCCAGCCGTTCTGGCTACATAAATCTTCAAAGCCCTGACTACATCTAGTAACTTGGAATCCTCCAAGTCACGAGTAGCTGCAGGTACCACAATAGGTTGGTTCAAATGAAAAGATGACACCACTTTCGGCAGAAATTGCGGACGAGTCCGTAATTCTGTTCTATCCATATGGAAAACCAGATAGGGGCTTTTACATGACAAAGCCGCCAATTCTGACACCCGCCTAGCCGAAGCTAAGGCCAATAGCATGACCACTTTCCACGTGAGATACTTTAGCTCCACAGTCTTAAGTGGCTCAAACCAGTGAGATTTCAGGAAACTCGACACCACGTTAAGATTCCAAGGTGCCACTGGTGGCACAAAAGGGGGCTGAATATGCAGCACTCCCTTTACAAACGTCTGAACCTCAGGAAGTGAAGCCAGTTCCTTTTGAAAGAAAATGGATAGGGCCGAAACCTGGACCTTTGTGAACCCTAATTTTAAGCCCATAGTCACTCCCGACTGTAGGAAGTGCAGGAACCGGCCCAGCTGGAATCCCTCTGTAGGGGCCTTCCTGGCCTCACACCAAGCAACATATTTTTGCCATATACGGTGATAATGTTTTGCTGTCACGTCCTTCCTAGCCTTTATCAGCGTAGGAATAACTTCATCCAGAATGCCTTTTTCTGCTAGGGTCCTGCGTTCAACCGCCATGCCGTCAAACGCAGCCGCGGTAAGTCTTGGAACAGACAGGGCCTCTGTTGCAACAGATCCTGTCTGAGAGGCAGAGGAAATGGGTCCTCTGTGAGCATTTCTTGCCGTTCCGGGTACCAAGTCCTTCTTGGCCAATCCGGAACAATGAGTATTGTTCTCACTCCTCTTTTTCTTACGATTCTCAGCACCTTGGGTATGAGAGGAAGAGGAAGAAACACATAGACCGACTGGAACACCCACGGTGTTACTAGTGCGTCCACAGCTATCGCCTGAGGGTCTCTTGACCTGGCGCAATACCTTTGTAGCTTTTTGTTGAGACGGGATGCCATCATGTCCACCTGTGGCAGTTCCCATCGATTTGTAATCTGTGTGAAGACTTCTTGATGAAGTCCCCACTCTCCCGTGTGGAGGTTGTGCCTGCTGAGGAAGTCTGCTTCCCAGTTGTCAACTCCCGGAATGAACACTGCCGACAGTGCTTTTACATGATTCTCCGCCCCGCGAAAAATTCTGGTGGCTTCCGCCATCGCCACCCTGATCCTTGTGCCGCCTTGGTGGTTTACATGAGCCACTGCGGTGATGTTGTCTGCCTGAACAGCACCGGTTGGTTGCGAAGCAGAGGCTCCGCTTGACTTAGGGCGTTGTATATGGCCCTTAGTTCCAGGATATTGATGTGCAGACAAGCCTCCTGAGTTGACCACAGACCCTGGAAATTTCTTCCCTGAGTGACTGCCCCCCACCCTCGGAGGCTTGCATCCGTGGTCACCAGGACCCAGTCCTGAATGCCGAACCTGCGACCCTTGATAAGGTGAGCACTCTGCAGCCACCACAGAAGAGACACCCTGGCCCTGGGGGATAGTGTGATCAGCCACTGCATCTGAAGATGCGATCCGGACCACCTGTCCAACAGATCCCACTGACAGGTCCTCGCATGGAACCTGCCGAAGGGAATGGCTTCGTATGACGCCAACATCTTTCCCAGGACTCGCGTGCATTGATGCACCGACACCTGTTTTGGTTTTAAGAAGCCTCTGACCAGAGTCACGAGCTCCTGAGCCTTCTCCGCCGGGAGAAAAACCTTCTTCTGGTCTGTGTCCAGAATCATGCCCAAGAAGGGCAGACACATCGTAGGAATCAGCTGCGACTTTGGAATATTCAGAACCCAGCCGTGCTGTTGCAACACCTCCAGAGAGTGTGCTACGCTGATCAGCAACTGCTCTCTGGACCTCGCCTTTATGAGGAGATCGTCCAAGTATGGGATAATTGTAACTCCTTGCTTTCGCAGAAGCATCATCATTTCTGCCATTACCTTGGTAAATATTCTCGGTGCCGTGGACAGACCAAACGGCAACGTCTGGAATGGGTAATGACAATTCTGTACCACAAATCTGAGGTACGCCTGATGAGGTGGATAAATGGGGACATGAAGGTATGCATCCTTTATGTCCTGAGACACCATATAATCCCCCCCTTCCAGGCTTGCGATGACCGCTCTGAGCGATTCCATCTTGCACTTGAACCTTTTCAGGTATATGTTCAGGAATTTTAAATTCAATATGGGTCTGACCGAACCGTCCGGTTTCGGTACTACAAACATGGTCGAATAATAACCCTTTCCCTGTTGAAGGAGGGGAACCTTGACCACCACCTGCTGAAGATACAATTTGTGAATTGCAGTTAACACTGTTTCCCTCTGGTGGGGGGAAGCCGGCAGGGCCGTCGGTGAGGGGGCATCTTCTCAAAGTCCCGCTTGCATCCCTGAGACACAATATCTATTGCCCAGGGACCTAACAGGGAGCGAACCCACTTGTGGCTGAACTTACGCAGGCGTGCCTCCACCGGGCCTAGCTCCGCCTGTGGAGCCCAAGCGACATGCAGTGGATTTTTGTAGAGGCCGGGGAGGACTTCTGTTCCTGGGACCTAGCTGTGTTGTGCAGCTTCTTTCCTCTGCCCCCGCCTCTGGCAAGAAAGGACGCACCTCGGACTTTCTTGTTTCTTTGTTCTAAAGGCTGCATTTGATAATGTTGCGCTTTCCTAGGCTGTGCAGGAATATAAGGCAAAACAACAGAATTACCAGCTATAGCTGTGAAGACCAGGTCCGAGAACCCTTCTCCACACAATCCTCAGCCTTCCCTATGCCTCTTAAGTCGGCATCATCTGTCCATTGCATATTCTACAGGACACGTCAAGCAGAAATCGACATAGCTTTGTCTCTAGGACCCAGTATACTCATGTCTCTTTGGGCATGCTTTATATATATACAAACAAAACAGATACTCTCCCTTTTGCGCTATTAAACAGAAAGTGAGAAAGGATTGGGTTAAGGCTGCCAAATTCCACTAAGTCCCTTGTTAGGAGGGACTAAAAAGATACAAATATGTGCCAGTAGAGGAATGGGCGCACTTGGGTTGTTTTTCCACCCAATATTCAATGGGGAAAAACAGCAGTCTCCCTAAGATATTTACTCCTAATTCGTGAGCATAAAACCACATTTAACATGTTCCATGTAAAATTTATTACAACATAAAAGCAATGATACAAAACGGTATAGTATCTCTTCTTGCAGATAACACCATATAGTACAGAGGACCAGTTGAAATAACTTTGATAGATTCCTCCTTCTCCTTTGACAATTCGGAGATTTGATGTTTATGAACAAATAACCCGACGCGTTTCGTCTTACTCTAAGACTTCATCAGGGGTATGTCTCTAGTGCTTGATAAATACTGTTAGTGCATCAATGAAATGGCAATTACGTATTCTGGATACTTGAAAAAACCACACACCGGTGGGGTACACAGGTGAAAGTTAGATTAAGCCTTATGGTTAAGTGCTTGAATAACAAGTTCAAACGCATAGGCCTGAACGCAAGTTCAAATAGGTATGTGACCTTATGATTCAGGGATTTGGATAACAAGTTCAAATACACAGGTCTACCACAATTTCATATGCGTGTGTAACCTTACCAGTAGCTACAATAGCTTCAAGTCACAACCAGGGGATGCTCTATTTGAAGACAGTTCCCCCACAAGGCCCTTTGGAGAGACAGAGAGAGAGAGTATGCCAGCACACACCCCAGCGCTATATGACCCAGGAATCACACAGTAACTTAGTGTTAACCCTGTAGCTGCTGTATATATTGTTTTTATGCCAAATTTATGTGCCCCCCCTCTCTTTTCACCCTCTTCTATCGTGCTTCTAGAGGGGAGAGCCTGGGGAGCTTCCTCTCAGCGGAGCTGTGGAGAGAAAATGGCGCTGGTGAGTGCTGAGGAAGAAGCCCCGCCCCCTCAGCGGCGGGCTTATGTCCCGCGATTTTGTGTAAAAATAACGGCGGGGGCTTATGCATATATACAGTGCCCAGCTGTATATATGCCCTATTTTGCCAGGAGGTACTCAATTGCAGCCCAGGACGCCCCCCCCCCCCCCCCCCTGCGCCCTGCACCCTACAGTGACCGGAGTGTGTGGGTGTAATGTGGGAGCAATGGCGCACAGCTGCAGTGCTGTGCGCTACCTCATATGAAGACAGGAGTCTTCTGCCGCCGATTTTGATGTCTTCTAGCTTCACCCGCCGGCTTCTGTCTTCTGGCCCTGCGAGGGGGACGGTGGCGCGGCTCCGGGAACTGACGACCAAGGTTAAGTTCCTGTGTTCGATCCCTCTGGAGCTAATGGTGTCCAGTAGCCTAAGAAGCGCAACCTAGCCGCAGTTAGTAGGTTTGCTTCTCTCCCCTCAGTCCCACGTAGCAGAGAGAGTCTGTTGCCAGCAGAAGCTCTCTGAAAATAAAAAACCTAACTAAAATACTTTATTATTAGCAAGCTCAGGAGAGCTCACTAAAATGCACCCAGCTCCGTCCGGGCACAGATTCTAACTGAGGTCTGGAGGAGGGGCATAGACGGAGGAGCCAGTGCACACCAGTAGTCCTAATTCTTTCTTAGAGTGCCCAGTCTCCTGCGGAGCCCGTCTATTCCCCATGGTCCTTACGGAGTCCCCAGCATCCACTAGAACGTTAGAGAAAAGTCTATGACAGGTGAGGCAGTGCCTCTTCTGCCTACTCTGACCACACATCTCTGATCACATTTCCAGCAGCATATAGTACTGCACCTGTGACTAACGCCCACATGAACCCTTGGGCTCATATATTGTGTGTAAATCTGGCTCTGGTTCTAGTTAGTGCCTCCTCAGCAATTTACCTTATCGCATGTCCCCGATATTATAAAAATAAGAATTTACTTACCGATAATTCTATTTCTCGTAGTCCGTAGTGGATGCTGGGGACTCCGTCAGGACCATGGGGAATAGCGGGCTCCGCAGGAGACAGGGCACATCTAAAAAGCTTTTAGGTCACATGGTGTGTACTGGCTCCTCCCCCTATGACCCTCCTCCAAGCCTCAGTTAGGTACTGTGCCCGGACGAGCGTACACAATAAGGAAGGATCTTGAATCCCGGGTAAGACTCATACCAGCCACACCAATCACACCGTACAACTTGTGATCTGAACCCAGTTAACAGTATGATAACAAAACGAAGTAGCCTCCGAAAAGATGGCTCACAACAATAGTAATAACCCGATTTTTGTAACAATAACTATGTACAAGCATTGCAGACAATCCGCACTTGGGATGGGCGCCCAGCATCCACTACGGACTACGAGAAATAGAATTATCGGTAAGTAAATTCTTATTTTCTCTAACGTCCTAGTGGATGCTGGGGACTCCGTCAGGACCATGGGGATTATACCAAAGCTCCCAAACGGGCGGGAGAGTGCGGATGACTCTGCAGCACCGAATGAGAGAACTCCAGGTCCTCCTTAGCCAGAGTATCAAAATTTGTAAAATTTTACAAACGTGTTCTCCCCTGACCACGTAGCTGCTCGGCAAAGTTGTAATGCCGAGACTCCTCGGGCAGCCGCCCAGGATGAGCCCACCTTCCTTGTGGAATGGGCATCTACATATTTCGTCTGTGGCAGGCCTGCCACAGAATGTGCAAGCTGAATTGTACTACAAATCCAGCGTGCAATAGACTGCTTAGAAGCATGAGCACCCAGCTTGTTGGGTGTATACAGTATAAACAGCAAGTCAGACTTTCTGACTCCAGCCGTCCTAACTATATATATATATATATATATATATATATATATATATATATATATATATATATATATATATATATATTTTAGGGCCCTGACCACGTCTAGTAACTTGGAGTCCTCCAAGTCCCTAGTAGCCGCAGGCACCACAAGAGGTTGTTTCAGGTGAAAACGCTGACACCCCTTTATGAAGAAACTGGAGACGAGTCCCAGTTCTGTCCTGTTCAAATGGAAAATTTTAATATGGGCTTTTGTAAGACAAAGCCACCCATTCTGACAATCGCCTGGCCGAGGCCAGGGCTAACAACATGGTCACTTCCCATGTGAGATATTTGTCAACAGCATGGTCACTTTCCATGTGAGATATTTCAAATCCACAGATTTGAGCGGTTCAAACCAATATGATTTTAAGAAATCCCAACACTATGTTGAGATCTCACGGTGCCCCTAGGGGCACAAAAAAGCTGTATATGCAATACATCCTTTACAATCTGGACTTCAGGAACTGAAGTCAATTCTTTCTGGAAGAAAATCTACAGGGCCGAAATTTAAATGTTAATGAACCCCAATTTGAGGTCCAAAACACTCCTGTTTTCAGGAAGTGTAGAAATCGACCTAGTTGAATTTCCGTCGTGGAGCCTTCCTGGCCTCACCCACGCAACATATTTTCACCACATGTGGTGATGACGTTGTGCGGTCACCTCCTTCCTGGCTTTGACCAGGGTAGGTATGACCTCTTATGGAATGCCTTTTCCCCTCAGGATCCGGCATTCAACCGCCATGCCGTCAAACGCAGCCGCGGTAAGTCTTGGAATAGACATGGTACTTGCTGAATCAAGTCCCTTCTTAGCTCCCCAGGCCCTTAGTCCTCTGTGAGCATTTCTTGAAGTTCCGGGTACCAAGTCCCTCTTGGCCAATCCGGAGCCACTAGTATAGTTCATACTCCTCTATGTCTTATAATTCTCAATACCCTGGTTATGAGAAACAGAGGAGGGAACACATACACAGACTGGTACACCCACGGTGTTACCAGAACATCCACAGCTATCGCCTGAAGGTCTCATGACCTGGCGGAATACCTGTCCCGTTTTTTGTTCGGGCGGGACGCCATCATGTCCACCTTTGGTCTTTGCCAACGGTCCACAATCATGTTGAAAAACTTCCCTATGAAGTTTCCACTCTCCCGGGTGGAGGTCATGCCTGCTGAGGAAGTCTGCTTCCCAGTCGTCCACTCCCGGAAAGAACACTGCTGACAGTGCTATCACATGATTTTCCGCCTAGCGAAAAATCCTTGCAGTTTTAACTGCCCTCCTGCTTCTTGTGCCGCCCTTCTGTTTACGTGGGCGACTGCCGTGATGTTATCCCACTGGATCAATACCGGCTGACCTTGAAGCAGAGGTCTAGCTAAGTTTAGAGCATTATAAAATTGCTCTAAGCTTATTTATGCGGAGAGAATTCTCCAGACTTAATCACACTTCCCTGGAAATTTTTTCCCTGTGTGAGACTGTTCCCCAGCCTCTCAGGCTGGCCTCCGTGGTCACCGGCATCCAATCCTGAATGCCGAATCTGCGGCCCTCTAGAAGATGAGCACTCTGTAATAACCACAGGAGAGACACCCTTTTCCTTGGATATAGGGTTATCCGCTGATGCATCTGAGGATGCGATCCGGACCATTTGTCCAGCAGATCCCACTGAAGAGTTCTTGCGGGAAATCTGCCGAATGGAATTGCTTCGTAATAAGCCACCATTTTTACCAGGACTCTTGTGCAATGATGCACTGACACTTTTCCTGGTTTTAGGAGGATCCCGATTAGCTCGGATAACTCCCTGGTTTTCTCCACTGGGAGAAACACGTTTTTTCTGGACTGTGTCCAGAATCTTCCCTAGGAACAGTAGACGTGTCGTCGGAAAAAGCTGCGATTTTGGAATATTTAGAATCCACTCGTGCTGTCGTAGAACTACTTAAGATAGTGCTACTCCGACCTCCAACTGTTCTCTGGACCTTGCCCTTATCAGGAAAGCGTCCATGTTTCTTTCAAGAAAAATCATCATTCCGGCCATTACCTTGGTAAAGACCCGGGGCGCCGTGGACAATCCAAACGGCAGCGTCTGAACTGATAGTGACAGTTCTGTACCAGGAACCTGAAGTACCCTTGGTGAGAAGGGCAAATTTGGACCTGTAGGTAAACGTCCCTGATATCCAGTGACATCATATCGTCCCCTTCTTCCTGGTTCGCTATCACTGCTCCGAGTGACTCCATCTTGATTTGAACGCTTGTATGTAAGTGTTCAAATATTTCAGATCTCACCGAGCCGGTTGGCTTCAGTACCACAATATAGTGTGGAATACTACCCCCTTCCTTGTTGTAAGAAGGGTACTTTGATTATCACCTGCTGGGAATACAGCCTGTGAATTGTGTGAGGGGGAGACGTCTCGAATTTCCAATGTACACCTGGGATATTACATGTAGGATCCCGGAGTTCCCTTGCGAGTGTTGCTGAAACTCTTGAGATGACCCTCTACCGCACCTGAGTCCGCTTGTACGGCCCCAGCGTTATGCTGCGGACTTGGCAGAAGCCGTGAGGAGCTTCTGTTCCTGGGAATGAGCTGCTTGCTGCAGTCTTCTTCCCTTTCCTCTCCCCCTGGGCAGATATGACTGGCCTTCGCCCGCCTGCCCGTATGGGGACGAAAGGACTGAGACTGAAAAGACTGTGTCCTTTTCTGCCAATATGTGACTCGGGGTAACAAAAGGTGGATTTTTCAGCTGTTGCCATGGCCACCAGGTCCAATGGACCGCCCCTTTATACGGCAATACTTCCATATGCCGTCTGGAATCTGCCTCACCTGACCACTGTCGTGTCTTCGTCTGGCAGATATGTACATCACATTTACTCTTGATGCCAGAATGCAAATATGCCTCTGCGCATCACACATATATAGAAATGCATCCTTAAAATGCTCTTTAGACAATAAAATCCTGTCCCTGTCAAGGGTATCAAAATTTTCAGTCAGGAAATCCGACCAAGCCCCCTCAGCGCTGCACATCCAGGCTGAGGCGATTGCTGGTCGTAGTATAACACCAGTATGTGTGTATATACTGTTATGATATTTTCCAGCTTCCTATCAGCTGGCTCCTTGAGGGCGGCCGTATCTGGAAACGGTAACGCCATGTTTTTTATAAGCGTGTGAGCGCCTTGTCCACCCTAAGGTGTGTTTTCCAACTCGCCCTTACTACTGGCGGGAAAAAGGGTATACCGCCCATAACTTTCTGTCGGAGGAACCCCACGTATCATCACACACTTCATTCAATTTATCTGATTCAGGCAAAACTACAAGTAGTTTATTCCCACCCTACAAAATACCCTTATTTGTGGTACTTGTGGTATCAGAAATACGTAACACCTCCTTCATTGCCCTTAACATGTAACTTGTGGCCCTAAAGGAAAAATACGTTTGTTTCTTCACCGTCGACACTGGGGTCAGTGTCCGTGTCAGTGTCTGTCGACCGACTGAGGTAAATGGGCGTTTTTACAAGCCCCTGACGGTGTCTGAGACGCCTGGACCGATACTAATTTGTCCGCCGGCTGTCTCATGTCGTCAACCGGCTTGCAGCGTGTTGACATTATCACGTAATTCCATAAGTAAGCCATCCATTCTGGTGTCGACTCCCTAGAGAGTGACATCACCATTACAGGCAATTTTCTCCGTCTCCTCACCAACATTTTCCTCATACATGTCGACACACACGTACCGACCTACAGCACACACATACAGGGAATGCTCTGATAGAGGACAGGACCCACTAGCCCTTTGGGGAGACAGAGGGAGAGTTTGCCAGCACACACCAAAAGCGCCATAATGTATATAACAACCCTAGAAGGTGTTGTTTCTATATATGGGCTCTTAATATATAATTATATCGCCAATTTATGCCCCCCTTCTCTTTAACCCTGTTTCTGTAGTGCAGGGGAGAGTGGGAGCCTTCCTCACCAGCGGAGCTGGTCAGGAAAATGGCGCTGAGTGCTGAGGAGAATAAGCTCCGCCCCTTTCACGGCGGGCTTTTCTCCCGGTTATTAGGAAAACTGGCCTGGGTTAAATACATACATATAGCCTTAATGGCTATATGTGATGTATTTATTTGCCTCTAAGGTAATCTATATTGCTGCCCAGGGCGCCCCCAGCAGCGCCCTGCACCCTCCGTGACCGAGGTCAGTGAGCCGTGTAGCAACAATGGCGCACAGCTGCAGTGCTGTGCGCTACCTTCATGAAGACTGAGGAGTCTTCTGCCGCCTGTTTCCGGACCTCCGTTCTGCCGTTCTTCAGCGTCTGTAAGGGGGATCGGCGGCGCGGCTCCGGGACGAACCCCAGGCTGACCTGTGTTCCGACTCCCTCTGGAGCTCAGTGTCCAGTAGCCTAAGACTTCAATCCTCCTGCACGCAGGTGAGTTGCAAGTCTCTCCCCTAAGTCCCTCGTTGCAGTGATCCTGTCGCCAGCAGGAATCACTGATTAGAAACCTAAAAAAAAACTTTTCTAAACAGCTCTTTAAGAGAGCCACCTAGATTGCACCCTCTCGGACGGGCACAAAAACCTAACTGAGGCTTGGAGGAGGGTCATAGGGGGAGGAGCCAGTACACACCATGTGACCTAAAAGCTTTTTAGATGTGCCCTGTCTCCTGCGGAGCCCGCTATTCCCCATGGTCCTGACGGAGACCCCAGCATCCACTAGGACGTTAGAGAAATATATAATATACACATATACAGTATATAAATATATATATATATATATATATATATATATATATATATAGAAACTGATGCCGTTCTTATAGCGAGGGGTATACTCCATCCACTCCTACTATAAACAGAACAGGCGGCACTCCAAGGTCTTAGTGAAAAAAGGTAGTGTATTGAAAATCAATAATTTAAATGGCACATGACGCCAACGTTTCAGCGCCGCGCAGGGCGCTTTTGTCAAGGCTGTGTGCAAGCTTGCACACAGCCTTGACAAAAGCGCCCTGCGCGGCGCTGAAACGTTGGCGTCATGTGCCATTTAAATTATTGATTTTCAATACACTACCTTTTTTCACTAAGACCTTGGAGTGCCGCCTGTTCTGTTTATAGTAGGAGTGGATGGAGTATACCCCTCGCTATAAGAACGGCATCAGTTTCTATTGGACTCTAGGATGGCACCAAGGCAGTTGCTAATCTAAGTGAGTGCCGACCTCACCAGTCTTGTATATATATATATATATATATATATATATATATATATATGACAAGAATTACTCTCCCACTGCGCTATTTCAAATAAAACACTAAAATTAATTAATTATATGGCTGCCTGTATCCTCTAAGTTCCCTGTTAGGAGGAACTAAATGTGGAAATATGAAACGAAATAGAGGAGATGGCGCCAAGGGAGTTATATCAACGCCCTACCTAAAAACGGACCCTTACAGTACTCTCCGGATAAATTACATCAGATAACAAATACTAACATAAAAATTTATTAAAACAACATATAAACCCGACACAAATGTTCATAAGTATACAGAGTTGATACATTTACATTTGTCGCACAATTTGAACAATCAGTTTGTAGTGATGAGGAAAAAGCGTAGATATATCACTACGATTTCCTCCTTCTCCTTATTGTAGATTCGGAGGTAACATCAGATAATAGATAGATAAATAACCCAACGCGTTTCGTCTTGTTCCAAGACTTCATCAGGGGTAAAATCTCTTAATTTCAGAACATATTGTCAGCACATAAAAGGTCATTCAAAGATGTATGAACAACGTTTTAATATTTCAATGGGACTTGATTGATACAGCGGGGACCATACCTCATATATCATCAGCTTGAGTCTGACATTCAGATATTCGAATATGGGGAAGATTCATATGTGTATAGAATCTAACTGGTTCGCAAGCATAAGGAACCTCGTCGGTCAGCAGCTTGAACCTGACACTCAGAGACTCAGGAGTGAAGGCAATTCAAATGGGAATAATGTCTAACCAATTTAGAACACGTGGTAGACCCTCCAGTGGTGCAGTGCTGACAGCCAAGTCTCTGTATAATGACTATACTTATACAGAGACTTGGCTGTCAGCACTGCACCACTGGAGGGTCTACCACGTGTTCTAAATTGGTTAGACATTATTCCCATTTGAATTGCCTTCACTCCTGAGTCTCTGAGTGTCAGGTTCAAGCTGCTGACCGACGAGGTTCCTTATGCTTGCGAACCAGTTAGATTCTATACACATATGAATCTTCCCCATATTCGAATATCTGAATGTCAGACTCAAGCTGATGATATATGAGGTATGGTCCCCGCTGTATCAATCAAGTCCCATTGAAATATTAAAACGTTGTTCATACATCTTTGAATGACCTTTTATGTGCTGACAATATGTTCTGAAATTAAGAGATTTTACCCCTGATGAAGTCTTGGAACAAGACGAAACGCGTTGGGTTATTTATCTATCTATTATCTGATGTTACCTCCGAATCTACAATAAGGAGAAGGAGGAAATCGTAGTGATATATCTACGCTTTTTCCTCATCACTACAAACTGATTGTTCAAATTGTGCGACAAATGTAAATGTATCAACTCTGTATACTTATGAACATTTGTGTCGGGTTTATATGTTGTTTTAATAAATTTTTATGTTAGTATTTGTTATCTGATGTAATTTATCCGGAGAGTACTGTAAGGGTCCGTTTTTAGGTAGGGCGTTGATATAACTCCCTTGGCGCCATCTCCTCTATTTCGTTTCATATATATATATATATATATATATATATAAATATATATATATATATATATATATATATATATATATATATATATATATATATATATACACACATACACACACATCGTTTCTCATCTAGCCTCGCTCTCTAACGCCTCTTTTCCCTCGAAAATGCATCTTATTAGCATCACTATGCGAAAATGATGCACAAGCAGACTACATTGATTAAAAGGTTATGCAGCTGTACCTGCATACAAAATGTTACCTTACAGTAGTGTCACTGGAAAACACTTTAACATACCATTTTGTACCCAGAAACAGCTGCGATAACACACAGAAATTCTGCCACCTATTTTAATCAGCGTACTCTGCTTGTGCTTCTTATTCACTTAGCAATAATAAGAAGACACATTATCGGGGAAATTTTTTTTTATAAAAAGACATTCTGCATTAGAAAACACACTCAGGACAAGGTGCGACTAGAAGGGCTGCTTGACATGACTGCAGCAACGATGAGGACGACACATCTGTGAAAATATATATACGGTATATACCTGTCATAAGTCTTGGAGTTCCGCCTATCATCGAATAAATAAATAAATATATATATAGTGCTGAATAAGGGACTAAGTTTTGTACCTACAAATAATCATGATCCGTTTAATTGGTCACGTGATCTACACAATTTCTCGCGAAAATTGCGGCTCAAAGAATATTTCCAGAACTCAACATCGGTAACATCAGAGTCTGTCTTCGATGCATTCCTTCATAGTAGGTCCAGGTCTAAATTTGATCCTCCATCTCATAACGCCTCCATTAGAACGTATAGTCGTTTGATGGACGATTCAGTCAACAGATACCTGGCAGCACCTGCTAGAATCAAATTTAATCTCACTAGAGCTGAACGTGAAGCGATTAATCAGCTATCTTCGTATCAGGACATTGTGATCAGGCCCGCCGATAAAGGCGGGGCTATAGTGATTCTAGACTTGAACTACTATAGAAAGGAAATTCAAGCACAACTGGTGGAGGTAGGAGTTTATCAAAAACTCAGAAGCAACCCGGTCCTGGAATATCAGAAAGAGCTGATGGATATCTTAGTAAGAGCAAAAGATGAAGGCTTACTTCCTGATAAAGTGTATAAAGCACTGTGTATAAATCATCCCAAGAATCCAGTGCTGTACACACTGCCCAAACTTCATAAACATGACACCCAGCCGCCCGGCAGACCGATAATTTCCGCAAGGGATTCTTTGTACCAGCCAGTGGCACAATTGCTGGATAGCATCCTGCAACCTCTATTGATGACCCAAGAGACGTTTCTAAAAGAGAGTACCATTTTACCTTGGAGTAGTGATTACTTGGTAGCCAGTCCTATTATACACAGGGCCTCTAAGGCTCTTTGGCCCATTGTGGCATCAGATCCTGAACTTCCTGGGCTCAAGGAGATCAGACCTGTTGCAGCGTTTAGGAGAGGTCGGAACTTGAGGGACCGTCTGGTGCGTACAGATATTACAGGCATGGGCAAGGGAGACGCACCCAATGTCTATCGCAAGGCCCCTGGTTGTTATAGATGCCCGAAATGTACCACATGCCGTTATATGGTGGTGTGCAAAGATTTTAAGCACCCACATAATAATGATAAAAAGTACGGCATTAGATATGTAATTACATGCAACACTTCTTTCGTGGTTTATGTCATAGTCTGCCCCTGTGGCCTTTATTATATAGGCCAGACGGTGCGCAAGCTTAGTGAAAGGATGGCAGCCCATCGGTCAGCCATCAAGTTGACGCTCGAGGGTAAGACAGTGGACCAACCAGTTGCGCGCCACTTTAAACAAGCTGGCCATAAATTAAGTGATCTGAGCTACTTTGGCATTGACCACGTACCACTCACATTGCGGGGAGGTGACAGGGCTAAATGCTTGCTGGAAAAGGAATCAAGGTGGATTATGAGGCTAAACACATTCACTCCCTTTGGTTTAAATGACAAGATCAACTGGAATGTTATGTAGATGGGGTGGCAGTGAGTATAGTACTGGATTACTGAGGGATGACATGCCCCTAGTGTAGGACGCACTGGGGTTATATTGTTCTTTGTGGGGGTGATCGATTGGGGAATAGTGCTGTTCTTTATAGCTGATACCCCAGTAGCAGTGGTATCTAGCCATAGGATATACAAGGATATGCATATATATTGATCCGCATTTAGTAGTGGGAAGATGCTTCTGGGTATGATAAGTATGTATGTTTAATGTAATGTTTTTCTCTTTTAGTGTCTGTATTATGTGTTGTCTTTGTTATAGGTACCTGTCAGGCTTGTGCTGCAGACCCCGGGGGAACCAGTTCCGGTGCTGCAACATCAGTGACGTCCCGCTCTACAGACTGTGGGGCTGGTGACGCGTAAGCTGAGCGTTGCCTGGCAACATGAGGTCGGGAGCGGAAGCGGAAGTGAGAGCAGCGGCGGTGAACGGGAACCAGGGGGACGGCGGCGGTGCTCGGCGGGACCTACACAGGTATTTAAATGTGTGTATTGTCAAGTTGTGTTTATCTTGTATGGTACTGAGGACGGAGCGGAAGCTCTGAAACGTGCGTCTACCTACATTACAAGCTTTTTATTGCATTTGAAACCTGTCTCCAGTGCCGTGATTTGTGAAGGGGTGTATGCTGATTTACACTGGCACGGGGACCCATTTGCTTGTTGAACTCCAGAGTGCCGGCTGCTATGGACAAATAAATATATATATATATATATACATACATACATACATACACACACACACACACACACACACACACACACATATATATATATATATATATATATATATTACACATGCATGAACACACACACACAAAAATACATATATACATACATACATACATACATACACACACACAGGTGGAACAAAAGGCTTTTTATTTTATTTTTTGACCTTTTTTTTTAGCAACAAAAAATTAAGCAAGCTGGATTCAGTATGTATTTATTATCACAAAACGTCTTTAGTGGTACAGAATCCATGAGACAATGTATCAACCTTGATATTTTTGTATGACAAAATGAAAATAGTCAAAGAACGACCATATGGCCTAGCGATAGTTGAAACAGTGCATTTTTTGAAGGGACAGCAGATTTTTATGGACCATGAAAAACAGTCACAGGGAATTTTGCCCAGAAAACTATCCCAAACAGTATAGTTTTTCTCCAGTACAGAAAACTTGTGGGAGAAGAAACCACAGAAGTATCACTTCCCCACTGCATCTTGAGAGAGAGAGAGACAGCTTTTTAGGATCCATTTGAAGACTGGTAGCAGATATATGCAAAGGGTACAATCTCCTACAACTTGCAGTATAGTTTGTTCACCCTGGAGTGAAATGAAGACTTTACTTAAATGTTTGCGATGAGATATCACATCCTTGGAAAAATGTAGAATGTCGTATAGGGAGACCACAACTTATCTATAACAGGATATCCCAGAATATGCTGTCCATATAGTTTTTGGAAAACAATTGGTACATTTCTCAATCAAAATGGCATAACATAATATTGGTAATGCGTATCACAGATGTTAAATACTTTTTTCCACTCATAACTGGTTTTAATTCTTAAGATATAGTACCCGCGTAGATATAGTTAGAAGAAACTCTGTCCCCTAATTCAATCAGAGAGCTCAGAGATCAAAAGGCAGGGTATACCGATCCTTCACCACAAAGGCAATTAGGGGGTTACTGAGAGATGTACGCAGATTGTTCTGTCGTAGCAAAATTGCATCCTATACTCACATTCTGGGGGCCACCCAGCACAGGGCAAGGCCGACCAGCATGTGCGGCGACAGCTAGCACTGCGTTTGTAATTTAATTGCGAATGCATCGAATAGAGGTCAACCCCTGGCTGCGTAGGCAGGGGCACAGACAATGTTTCAATACGCAGAAAACGACATAGGCCAGCCCCGAAAACGGCCATAACATGCATTGCCGCCCCTGGACGCACAATCACCATGCGACCGCATCTTTCCAGGATGCGATCGCATGGTGAAAGGTCACACACGTTCTATGGCCGGTGCGCATGCCCAGACACCATGGACGTGGCCACTGCTCATCAGGTGACTTACAAACTATGATGATTTTCTTGTATATACTCAGTTACTGATTAAGTCTTAGGAAGGGACATTCATCCACAAGGAAACATTTTCCCAGGTAATAAACCAATTGGGTAATCCCACTATTGGCAGGCTAGTAGGGTCTCTACAGCTTTCTTGCTGAACATATCAATAAAGTATTGGTAAAGAAGAGGCAACTAGACCAATTATGACATTCGACACTAAGAAATTACTGATTGCAATCACTGCTAATGGAAGCAAGCTCCCCAAGACAAGATACCAGTTTACACCAATCAAGGATGGTATCGTGTAAATGTAGCTAGGGTAGGCTCAAAATAATTGGGTTTACAGCCACTTGAAGCACAAAGAGGTCTTATACGTTCCTAATGGAGAGAACCAACATAAAAGGTCAAACATTGGGTCTGATAATTACCAGTAACAGTAGGAATCTTGCTTCCATCGACCTCCGTTACACAGAGGGTAAACCATAAATGCACAGGTTAAATTCCAAATTATTTAACTCTCAGCAGTGATAAAGTTCCTGTTTGCTCCAGAATACAAGTAGGCAATAAGCGAGTCTTGATCACCAGTAGAATACATAAATTGAAAATTGTGACGAGGCCTTTTCTTTTTGGGTATGTTGAACTGAGCCTAAGCTGACCACCCCTTGATCAGTTAGGCTAATTTCCAGAATGCTTGGGACAACTGATGAGAAAGGTTTCCTGGCTCCCAGCAATACAGGCAGAGCTTGTTCCTCCTTTCTTACTCTACAGCAAAAATACTCAATTTCCCAATTTGCATGGGCTCTACAGGGGGTACAAGATGACTGGGCGGACAATCTGTAGTTGGGAGCGATATAACTGTTCTCTCTCTTAATCTATTTCCCCATGGCAAAGATCTGCTTTGATGAAAAGGTTATTAAAACTTCCAGGGACAACTACAGCTCTCAGGATTCTAATTTGTCTTCAACTCATTCAGATAACCCCCGCCAAAAAGTAATAACATCTGCCTTGTTATTCCAATGGAGCGTAGACTGGGACCCAAGTTTCAATTGAAAGCTGGGATGGCAAAAACTTTTTTTAAAGATTTTTTAAAGGATGTTTTTTGGGGGTTTTTTTCCCATGAAGGGAGAGGGTCAGGTCAAGGACTGCTCAGATAACAGAAAGAGTATAAGCTACCTTCATTCTTCCTGTCCAGAAGTTTGTGGTCTGTATTTCACATTGTACTGAACACGGATGATTAAAAATGACAATTTTTGTGGTCCCCATTACACTTCTGGGGATTATGCGAGGTTACATATCTTCAGATGAGACAAAAGCTCCTTCGGTTTGAGTCAAAGCTAGAGAGTTTGGATAGCATGAACTCATTGCACAAGAGTCGGCAAGTACTGCATGATCTGGGCCTGGTCATTCCCTTGTTTATTCACAATGTTAAGCAAGTGTTCTAGGAGTTCCTATTGTAGATACAGATTACCTTTGATCTGAGGTCACATAAACCATTATGTCCAATTCATAATCTCAAAGAGACTACCAGTGGTTTAAAAATGCGGTTCTCAAAGCATCCCATCAGTCCAGGTTTTAAGAATATCTATGGTTGAGCACAGATGGTTAAATCAAATTGACTGAGGTACAAATTAAGCCACCTGTGATCAAGTACAGATATACGTAAAATTGTTAGGGTGTCTCGAGGACAGAGTTTAGGAACTTCTAGACTAGCCTACAGACAAATGCATGCAATAATATACAGGATCCTATAGTATTTCCTAAAAATAAAAAATATAACATGTTACTAAAACTGGAAAATATATTTTATTAGAGGCTGCAATGTAGTAGAGGTCTTTTTGTAACAGATTCCTTTTCATCTGTGTCAGATTAGCACTAGAAAAGTATTAAGTAATTGTTAACTGGCTGGTACAATGTTTCTGTTAAAGGCAGTCCCTTACCCAGCGTTTACCAAATTCTGCCATTACAGTCCAGGGTTTAAGGAAATATATACTTGAGCACAGGTGACAATTAGTATTTCAGTCAATTTGATTTAACCATCAGAACTTAAGCATGGATATCCTTAAAACTTGACTGTAATGGCGGAGTTTGGGAAACTTTTCCCTAATCCACTGCAGGCACACAACTTCTTTATTTGTTCTAATGAGCCTACTTCCAACTCTTTAGTACATGCCCTGGAAAGTCAACCTGTGTGTACTTGGGTAATGTGGTTTGACTGGAAATGTGCACAATGACAATCTGCAACGGTTGTGCCACATGTTGTTTTAAAATAATTGTAATTATGAAGAGACTTTGATGCTTTCAATTAGACTTGTCTGATTTTATCATATTGTTTCAAATTAATATATGTATACAGTAAATTAGTTTTCCCATGCAGAAGATATAAAAGGCATCCCACAGAAAGGATTAACCATTAGAAAATTCAAGTCTTTTTGTGAAGAGGAACTGCTGTGATGTCAACTGTAAAACACTAAATGACTCATTTTTTCCTTCTACACCACTTTGACCACAAAACAAAATGTAATATTTGTATAAGTACTCAAAATTAAATTAATTACTGTTCCTACAGTACTTTGATCCCAGCAACAAACACTTCTAGCCAGGTCAGCAACTCACCACAGAAGGGGTTATATTTTTGTCAGCCAAAAGCATTATCTAGGCTCACAAATCTAGGTGGTTTGCCGTTAAAGATTTGCAAAAGTAGGTATTTGACATAAGAAAAAAAACAAAAAACAGTATTTATACAGCAATATACCGTATATACTCAAGTATAAGCCGACTTTTCCAGCACTTTTTTTTGTGCTTAAAAAGCCACCTCGGCTTATACTCGAGTCAGCGTTATATGCCCCACAGTGCCATGTGTGCCAGATATGCCCCACAGTGCCAGATGTGCCAGATATGCCCCACAGTGCTAGATACTTACCCTCCGTCGCTCCCGCGCTGTCGTCTGAAGGAGGGACACGGAGAGCGCAGCTCTCCTGTGTCCCTCCTGCATCTCCGGCGGCAGCGGCGTCTGTGTGGTAAAGGAAGTGCACGAACCGGCACTTCCTTTAACACACGCCGCTGCCGCCGGAGACGCAAGAGGGACAGGAGAGCCGCGCGCTGCGCTCTCCGTGTCCCTCCTACAGACGACAGCGCGGGAGCGACGGAGGGTAAGTATCTAGCACTGTGGGGCATATCTGGCACATCTGGCACTGTGGGGCATATCTGACACATGGCACTGTGGGGCACACCTGGCACTGTGGGGCATATCTGGCACACCTGGCACTGTGGGGCACACCTGGCACTGTGGGGCACACCTGGCACTGTGGGGCATATCTGGCACTATGAGGTCTGTGTACGGGTAGAGCTGCATTTCCCACCGTAGGCTTATACTCGAGTCAATAAGTTTTCCCAGGTTTTTGTGGTAAAATTAGGTGCCTCGGCTTATATTCGGGTCGACTTATACTCGAGTATATACGGTATACGTTATGGTAAGAATTTAATGTTGATAATGGAAATTCTCCTATGTCCACAGGTATCCACAGGATAACATTGGGATATGCCGGAGCGACACCGGAAATGGCACCAAATAATCACAAGCTTTCTGGCCTCCCAGGATGCATCGGGCTCGTCCATATAATCCCGCCAACCGACTCAGTCAAATCAGTTGTTTTCACAGCATTTAGGTAGGAGCATCATGTAGAACCCTATTCAGGCGATAAGAACACACATGCACACCCTTCCATACAAGAGGAAAGAGGTTTAGTGATTGTAAAGATCCTCAAATCAGGTGCGTCAGGGTGGGATCCCTGTGGATCCCTGTGGACATAGGAGAAATGCCGTTATCAACAGTAAATTCTTACCATAATGTATATTTCTCCGGATGGGTCCACAGGTTATCCGCAGGATAACATTGGGATTCCCAAAGCCATTTGTAGTGGTGGGGACGCTCCCGACTAGACCTGAGAACCTTTCGCCCGAATTCCGTGTCATGAAAGGCAAAAGTATCCAAGGCATAATGTCTAATGAATGTGTTAATGGAAGACCATGTGGCTGCCTTACAAATCTGTTCTGCTAAAGCACCATGTTGTGCTGCCCATGAAGGACCTACCTTACATGTAGAGTACGCAGAGACATTAGCCAGAGCAGGGAGATCAGCACGAGAATATGCTTCTGAAATTATCATTCAGAGCCATCTTGCTAGCGTCTGTTTATTAGCAGGCCATCCTCTTTTGTGAAATCCGTAGAGAATGAAGAGAGAATCTGTCTCTCTCATGGCACTAGTACGATCTATGTAAATTCTTAACGCACGGACTACGTCCAGAGACGCTTCTCCCGCAGAAAGTCCCGAAACCTGAAACGCCGGGACTACAATTTATTCGTTCAGGTGAAACTTTGAGACCACCTTCGGAAGATAACCAGATCTAGTTCTGAGAACTGCTTTATCTGGAGAAAAGATCAGAAAAGGAGACTTACACGACAGCGCTCCTAAATCTGACACTCTTCTAGCTGACGCCATAGTCAGTAGAAAGAGAACTTTAGTCGTCAACCATTTAAGATCTGCTCTCTTAAGTGGTTCAAACGGAGCCCCCTGAAGGATTTTAAGAACCAGATTTAAATCCCAGGGTACTGCAGGAGGAACAAACGGTGGTTGAATGTGAAACATTCCCTGAAAAAAAGTATGCACATCCTGTAGGTTAGCAATCTTTTTCTGAAACCATACAGTTAATGCTGATACTTGAACTCTCAAGGAAGCCACCTTTAAACCCTTATACATTCTTGCTTGGAGGAAATCCAAAATCCTGGATACTCTAAAAGATTTTGGATCCATACCTCTTTCGCTACACCAATGAATATAGGCCTGCCATATTCGATGATAAATACGAGCTGAAGAAGGCTTTCTTGCTCTAAGCATGGTTTGAATTACCTGTTGTGAAATCCTCTTGATTTTAGGATAGAGGTTTCAACAGCCGCACCGTCAAAGACAGACGATCCAGACGGCTGTGATAACAGGGACCCTGCATTAGTAGATCTGGACGTTGAGGAAGCAGAATTGGAGCTTCCACGGACATCCTTAGTAGATCTATGTACCAATGCTTTCTGGGCCAAGCAGGAGCTATTAGAATTATGGCTCCCTTTGCTTGCTTTATTTTCCTCACCACCCTGGGTAACAGGGAGATTGGAGGAAACAGATATGCCAGATGAAATTCCCATCTCTCTGACAGTGCGTCTACAAGGATCGCCCCGGGATCCTTTGTTCTTGACCCGTATACCGGAACTTTGTTGTTCAGACGGGACGCCATGAGATCCATCTCTGGCAGACCCCGTCTGTTTACTATAGTCTGAAATACTTCCGGGTGTAACGCCCATTTGGTCTCCTGAATGGTGTGTCGACTGAGAAAGTCCGCTTCCAAGTTCAGCACTCCTGGCACAAACACTGCGGACAATGCAGGAAGATGGAGTTCTGCCCATTTTAGTATGCGAGTTACTTCCTCCATCAATTTTTTGCTGTGAGTTCCTCCCTGATGGTTGAGGTACGCTACTGCTGTTGCATTGTCTGAGCGGATCTGGACTGGTCTTCCTTGCAGAATGTCCTTTGCCTGAACCAGAGCCATATATATGGCCCTTATGTCCAACAGATTTATTGGCAGGCAACTTTCCCTTGTGGTCCATTTTCCCAGGAACCAAAAATTTTCAAACATTGCTCCCCAGCCCTGAAGACTGGCATCCGTTGTCAGTACTTGCCAATCTGCTATCCAAAAGGGTCTCCCCTTGTCTAGATGGTCCGTCTGTAGCCACCGGGCTAGTGACCTTTTTACGTTTACTTGAAGCTTTATCATCTGTCTTTTTATTGTCTGATGTTTTCCATTCCATCTGTTTAGAATGAGGTGCTGTAGAGGTCTGGAGAGGAATTGTGCATATTCCACCATGTCAAATGTTGATACCATCATTCCCATCACTCGCATTGCTGCATGGACTGATATTGTCAAACTGTGCAACAATTCCTGAGTCATTACCTGCACTTTGGATATCTTTTTCCCAGGTAAGATTATTCTTTGTAGACTTGAATCCAATATGGCCGCCAAGTGAAGCATCCGTTGTGATGGACTCAGAGACGACTTTGCCCAATTTATGAGCCATCCATGTCTTTGTAGACAAGCTATTGTCTGTTGGAGATGGCCCAAGAGTAATTCCTGGGATTGTACCAGGATTAAAAGATCGTCAAGGTATGGAAAAATTCTTATCCCCTGCTTGTGGAGATAAGCTGCCATAACCACCATAATTTTGGTAAATACCCTGGGGGCTGTCGCTAGCCCAAAGTGCAAAGCCTGGAACTGAAAATGTTGCTGGAGAATGGCAAACCTGAGGTAATACTGATGGGACCGTGCTATGGGCACATACAGGTAAGCATCCTGTACATCCAGTGATACCATGTAATCTCCTAGTTCCATGGCCAAAACTATGGAGCGTAACATCTCCATGTGAAACTTTGGAACCCAAATGTATTCGTTTAACATCTTGAGATTGAGAATTGGTCGTAATGATCCATTTGGCTTCTGAATCAAAAATAGGCTGGAGTAAAACCCCCATCCCCGTTGTGTCAGCGGTACTGGGATAATTACCCCAGACTGAAGCAATTTCTAAACTGCTTGTTGCAGAGCTCTGGCCTTCAACTCTATATGAGACGGGCTGGTGCAAAAAAACCTTTGAGGAGGCTGCTTCTTGATAGGGAAACCATAACCGAGAGATACAACCTTCTGCACCCAAGCATCTGTCGTTGACTGCTGCCATAGTTTTTTCAAACGGAACCACAAATTTTCTATGGGGTTCAGGTCTGGGCTGTTTCCTGGCCATCCCAGCACCTGTATGTCATTCTTCCTGAACCACTGTTTGCATATCCGTGCAATGTAGCAGGGAGCTGAATCCTGCTGGGGAAAAAAAATGGGGCATTATCTGGAAAAAGATCCCTAATAGAAGGTAATAGTTTTCGTTGTGGGACGGTGTCAATGTACTTTCTGCTATTCAGTGTGCCATCTATGACATGAAGGCGGCATACAGCATCTGCTATCATACATCCCCAGATCATAACACTTATACGATTCTTTGTTGGGATGTACCCCCCGATGCAACATCTCATATATTTTCTCGCCTCACTACCAAATATTGATATCTTCGTTTCGTTACTCCATATTACTTGTTTCCACTGACCTTCTGTCTACGCAATGTGTTCTTTTGCCCACTGTATTCATTTCTGCCGCTGCTTTTCATTCAGGAATGGCTATTTTCAGGGAATCCTACCTTTTAGGCCAACCTCCGTTAGCCTTCTCCGTACCGGTCTTTCACTAACAAAAACACCAGTTGCACTCAGTTCACTGCTAATGGCCGCAAATGACATCAATCTGTCCTTGACGCAAATTTGTTTTATTCCCCTATCAACAGCTGTTGTGCACTTTTTCCAGCCTTTTCCTTCTTTGTTTTGTATAGCGTTTCCGGATAGCGCAAACAAAACTTTCGTACTCCTGATGTCATCACATTCCCACCAACTTCTCTCGCAATAACTGCATACCATTTTCACGCAACACCACAATCCTGGATCTCTTGCTGGGTGACCAGTCACCACTTTGCCTGGACGACATTGTTGTATTTAATTTTCTACACCGTCAATAGCACTAAACAATACACACCAACATCCAACCATAACTGCACTTCAGTAACCAACTTTATTAAGCAAAATGAAACAGCCAAACTGACTTTTGCCACCTTTGAACATGACCTTGCACCTACTCATAAATGACAGCTGATTGGTCTTCAGATGACTATTCCGATTGGCTGGTAGTAGCTGTTACTACAATCTGCTTCTTGAATCTCACGCATCTGTGCTTCTTTGTCTGACTGAAAGTAGCATAACTTCCCTTGAAATGTAAATATTTGACCTCTGTTTATTGTATTGAATTCAGCATTAAATTTCCTTTCATTTGATATATGAACCATTGCACTGCGTGAAGTGAAACAGTTTTTATAAGCATTCAAAGTTGAAAACATTCAAATTTCAAAATGTGTCCGCAATATTGGCCACCACTGTACATACATACAGTATATACACATATATACCAACCTGGTTTAACCTTGGACCTGAATGCTGCAAGTCTCATGCCTCCGGCAACTCGGAGGCTATTATATTTAGCCCATAGTCTGAAGAGATCAGCCCTGGAGGGGAACATTTTGAAAGCTATGATCTTGCTGTATAAAACTATTATTTTGTTAAAGAACATATTAAAGGAATGTTTAAACTCATTTTTTTCCAAAAAGAGAGTAAGAGGAAAATTGTTTGCAGCACAAAAATTAGTAAAAATATAACATAAATCCATCAAGTGGCATGTTCAGTTAGAAACGGGGCTTATCTCGGGCTTGTTGCAGTGCCCTGAGTTTCAATTGCAGCCTGCGGTAAACTGCAACCGCCTGAGATGCAAACAGAAGTCTACAGCAAGAAGGGCTTTTGGCACTTAACCTGGAACCTATGGGTTAACACGTGTGCGGAAAATTGATACACAGTACTGTATGCTTGTAAGGGTCACCCGAAGAATTTGGAACATGGATGGAATCTTCCGTGCACTTAATTTCAGGACCAATATAATCACTAATAAGAACAAAGGAACCAAGAAGCTGGTCATTATACCTACAGTAGTTATAGCTCTGGAGTATATGAGCTTAAAGGCATTGCTTATACACACGCTCCCTAGAGAAAGGTGTAAATACAGTACAAATCAAACATACACTTTTAAAAAGTTACTTTTAGCTTTAGAGGTCAATGCATTGTACACTTCTGCTTAGTGCCATAATATTGTGCCTGATGGTTTAAATAGTCTGCATTTTTTCTAATTGTTATTCTAAATTTGTAATTATTCATTCAGTTTAATTTTATTTCAGCCATGCCTTGAGGGTGTCCTCATCGAGTGTACTTTGCTCTTGTGCTAAAAAAAAAACATTAAGATGTTGTAACCTTGCTATAATACAAGGATTTTTTACAGGAGTCTGCATGCCAGAGTTTGGTATAGATTATATAGCACATTAAAACAGAAGATATGCAAAACGTTGTACAGGGAAAAGTAACCTAACAAATGCAAGCTCACACAGTTTAAAAAAGGAACAAAAAAAAAAAAAACTACCTTAAAATGTAAGGACAAATCAACCTATCAGAATAAAAGTACTACAGCTGTGGAATTTTAAAATGATGTCCTGAAAAACACAATATTTAATGTTTCTTTTCCGTTTGCAGGGGCTTGCTAGATATATGGGCCCAGATGTGATGACATCTAAGTTGGCCGGAGATGCAGGTTCCTATTAAAGTGGCAATCATTTACAAGACAAGGTTTTGCCTTGTTCAGGATTACTGCTTTAAAGAAAACGTCTGTGTTCGGCCGGGAACCCGCACGTCCGGCCAATTTGGGTGTCATTACATCCGGGCCCATATACTGATGTGATCTACATTTCATATACGTACAAAACTCAGAAGAAGTGACAGCTTTGCAATAAATGCAGTATACGATCTGGATTAATATAAAATCTCAGATCCCACAGCTAATGAAAGACATACATAACCATGATACCCTGTCAAAAAATAAGAATTTACTTACCGATAATTCTATTTCTCATAGTCCGTAGTGGATGCTGGGACTTCCGTAAGGACCATGGGGAATAGCGGCTCCGCAGGAGACTGGGCACAAAAAGTAAAAGCTTTAGACTAGCTGGTGTGCACTGGCTCCTCCCCCTATGACCCTCCTCCAAGCCTCAGTTAGGATACTGTGCCCGGACGAGCGTACATAATAAGGAAGGATTTTGAATCCCGGGTAAGACTCATACCAGCCACACCAATCACACTGTACAACCTGTGATCTGAACCCAGTTAACAGTATGATAAACGTAGGAGCCTCTGAAAAGATTGCTCACAACAATAAACTACCCGATTTTTTGTAACAATAACTATATACAAGTATTGCAGACAATCCGCACTTGGGATGGGCGCCCAGCATCCACTACGGACTATGAGAAATAGAATTATCGGTAAGTAAATTCTTATTTTCTCTGACGTCCTAGTGGATGCTGGGACTTCCGTAAGGACCATGGGGATTATACCAAAGCTCCCAAACGGGCGGGAGAGTGCGGATGACTCTGCAGCACCGAATGAGAGAACTCCAGGTCCTCCTCAGCCAGGGTATCGAATTTGTAAAATTTTGCAAACGTGTTTGCCCCTGACCAAGTAGCTGCTCGGCAAAGTTGTAAAGCCGAGACCCCTCGGGCAGCCGCCCAAGATGAGCCCACTTTTCTTGTGGAATGGGCTTTAACAGATTTTGGCTGTGGCAGTCCTGCCACAGAATGTGCAAGCTGAATTGTACTACAAATCCAACGAGCAATCGTCTGCTTAGAAGCAGGAGCACCTAGCTTGTTGGGTGCATACAGGATAAACAGCGAGTCAGATTTTCTGACTCCAGCCGTCCTGGAAACATATATTTTCAGGGCCCTGACTACGTCCAACAACTAGGAGTCCTCCAAGTCCCTAGTAGCCGCAGGCACCACAATAGGTTGGTTCATGTGAAACGCTGAAACCACCTTAGGGAGAAATTGAGGACGAGTCCTCAATTCTGCCCTGTCTGAATGAAAAATTAGGTAAGGGCTTTTATATGACAAAGCCGCCATTTCTGAGACACGCCTGGCTGACGCCAGAACTAACAGCATGACCACCTTCCATGTGAGATATTTTAATTCCACAGTGGTGAGTGGTTCAAACCAATGTGATTTTAGGAACCCTAAAACTACATTGAGATCCCAAGGTGCCACTGGTGGCACAAAAGGAGGTTGTATATGCAGTACCCCCTTGACTAACGTCTGAACTTCAGGCAATGAAGCCAGTTCTTTCTGGAAGAAGATCGACAGGGCCGAAATTTGAACCTTAATGGATCCTAATTTTAGGCCCATAGACAGTCCTGCTTGCAGGAAATGCAGGAAACGACCCAGTTGAAATTCCTCTGTGGGGGCCTTCTTAGCCTCACACCAGGAAACATATTTTCGCCAAATGCGGTGATAATGTTTCGCAGTTACATCCTTCCTGGCTTTGATCAGGGTAGGGATGACTTCATCTGGAATGCCTTTTTCCATCAGGATCCGGCGTTCAACCGCCATGCCGTCAAACGCAGCCGCGGTAAGTCTTGGAACAGACAAGGTCCCTGCTGGAGCAGGTCCTTTCTTAGAGGTAGAGGCCACGGGTCCTCCGTGAGCATCTCTTGCAGTAACGGGTACCAAGTTCTTATTGGCCAATCCGGAGCCACGAGTATAGTCTTCACTCCTCTCCTTCTTATGATTCTCAGTACTTTTGGAATGAGAGGCAGAGGAGGGAACACATACACCGACTGGTACACCCACGGTGTTACCAGAGCGTCCACCGCTATTGCCTTAGGGTCCCTTGACCTGGCGCAATATCTGTCCAGTTTTTTGTTGAGACGGGACGCCATCATGTCCACCTTTGGTTTTTCCCAACGGTTTACAATCACTTGAAAGACTTCTGGGTGAAAGTCCCCACTCCCCCGGGTGGAGGTCGTGTCTGCTGAGGAAGTCTGCTTCCCAGTTGTCCACTCCCGGAATGAACACTGCTGACAGTGCCACCACATGATTTTCCGCCCAGCGAAGAATCCTTGCAGCTTCTGCCATTGCCCTCCTGCTTCTTGTGCCGCCCTGTCTGTTGACGTGGGCGACTGCCGTGATGTTGTCCGATTGGATCAATACCGACTGACCCTGAAGCAGAGGCCTTGCTTGACTTAGGGCATTGTAAATGGCCCTTAGTTCCAGGATATTTATGTGAAGAGATGTTTCCATGCTTGACCACAAGCCATGGAAATTTCTTCCCTGTGTGACTGCTCCCCAGCCTCTCAGGCTGGCATCGGTGGTCACCAGCATCCAATCCTGAATGCCGAATCTGCGGCCCTCTAGAAGATGAGCACTCTGTAACCACCACAGGAGAGACACCCTTGTCCTTGGAGATAGGGTTATCCGCTGATGCATCTGAAGATGCGATCCGGACCATTTGTCCAGCAGATCCCACTGAAAAGTTCTTGCATGGAATCTTCCGAATGGAATTGCTTCATAAGAAGCCACCATTTTTCCCAGGACTCTCGTGCATTGATGCACTGACACTTGGCCTGGTTTTAGGAGTTTCCTGACTAGCTCGGATAACTCCCTGGCCTTCTCCTCTGGGAGAAAAACCTTTTTCTGGACTGTGTCCAGAATCATCCCCAGGAACAGTAGACGTGTTGTTGGAATCAGCTGTGATTTTGGGATATTTAGGATCCACCCGTGCTGACGTAGCACTACCTGAGATAGTGCTACTCCGACCTCTAACTGTTCCCTGGACCTTGCCCTTATCAGGAGATCGTCCAAGTAAGGGATAATTAAGACGCCTTTTCTTCGAAGAAGAATCATCATTTCGGCCATTACCTTGGTAAAGACCCGTGGTGCCGTGGACAATCCAAACGGCAGCGTCTGAAACTGATAATGACAGTTTTGTACCACAAACCTGAGGTACCCTTGGTGAGAAGGGTAGATTGGGACATGGAGATAAGCATCTTTGATGTCCAGAGACACCATATAGTCCCCTTCTTCCAGGTTCGCTATCACTGCTCTGAGTGACTCCATCTTGAATTTGAACCTTTTTATGTAAGTGTTCAAGGATTTTAGATTTAAAATTGGTCTCACCGAGCCGTCCGGCTTCGGTACCACAAACAGCGTGGAATAATACCCCTTTCCCTGTTGTAGGAGGGGTACCTTGATTATCACCTGCTGGGAATACAGCTTGTGAATAGCTTCCACTACCGCCTCCCTGTCGGAGGGAGACGTTGGTAGAGCAGACTTCAGGAACCGGCGAGGGGGAGACGTCTCGAATTCCAATTTGTACCCCTGTGATACTACCTGCAGGATCCAGGGGTCCACTTGCGAGTGAGCCCACTGCGCGCTGAAATTCTTGAGACGGCCCCCCACCGTGCCTGAGTCCTCGTTTGGAATCCGCATCACCTGACCACTGTCGCGTCCATAACGCTCTTCTGGCAGAAATGGACATCGCACTCACTCTAGATGCCAGGGTGCAAATATCCCTCTGTGCATCTCGCATATATAGTAATGCATCCTTTAAATGCTCTATAGTTAATAATATACTGTCCCTATCCAGGGTATCAATATTTTCAGTCAGGGAATCCGACCAAGCCACTCCAGCACTGCACATCCAGGCTGAGGCGATTGCTGGTCGCAGTATAACACCAGTATGTGTGTATATACCTTTTAGGATATTTTCCAGCCTTCTATCAGCTGGTTCCTTAAGGGCGTCCGTATCGGGAGACGGTAACGCCACTTGTTTTGATAAGCGTGTGAGCGCCTTATCTACCCTAGGGGGTGTTTCCCAACGCGCCCTAACCTCTGGCGGGAAAGGGTATAGTGCCAATAATTTATTAGAAATCAGCAGTTTTTTATCGGGGGAAAACCACGCTTTATCACACACCTCATTTAATTCATCTGATTCAGGAAAAAATAAGAATTTACTTACCGATAATTCTATTTCTCATAGTCCGTAGTGGATGCTGGGACTCCGTCAGGACCATGGGGAATAGCGGGCTCCGCAGGAGACAGGGCACATCTAAATAAAGCTTTAAGGATCACATGGTGCGTACTGGCTCCTCCCCCTATGACCCTCCTCCAAGCCTCAGTTAGGTACTGTGCCCGGACGAGCGTAAACAATAAGGAAGGATCTTGAATCCCGGGTAAGACTCATACCAGCCACACCAATCACACCGTACAACTTGTGATCTGAACCCAGTTAACAGTATGATAACAAAAAACGAAGTAGCCTCTGAAAAGATGGCTCACAACAATAGTAATAACCCGATCTTTGTAACAATAACTATGTACAAGTATTGCAGACAATCCGCACTTGGGATGGGCGCCCAGCATCCACTATGGACTATGAGAAATAGAATTATCGGTAAGTAAATTCTTATTTTCTCTAACGTCCTAGTGGATGCTGGGACTCCGTCAGGACCATGGGGATTACACCAAAGCTCCCAAACGGGCGGGAGAGTGCGGATGACTCTGCAGCACCGAATGAGAGAACTCCAGGTCCTCCTTAGCCAGAGTATCAAATTTGTAAAATTTTACAAACGTGTTCTCCCCTGACCACGTAGCTGCTCGGCAAAGTTGTAATGCCGAGACCCCTCGGGCAGCCGCCCAAGATGAGCCCACTTTCCTTGTGGAGTGGGCCTTTACAGATTTAGGCTGTGGCAGGCCTGCCACAGAATGTGCAAGTTGGATTGTGCTACAGATCCAACGTGCAATCGTCTGTTTAGACGCAGGAGCACCCATCTTGTTGGGTGCATACAATATAAACAACGAGTCAGATTTTCTGACTCCAGCTGTCCTTGAAATATATATTTTTAATGCTCTGACAACGTCCAGTAACTTGGAGTCCTCCAAGTCGCTAGTAGCCGCAGGCACCACAATAGGCTGGTTCAAGTGAAAAGCCGAAACCACCTTAGGGAGAAAATGAGGACGTGTCCGCAGTTCTGCCCTGTCCGAATGGAAAATCAGATATGGGCTTTTGTATGATAAAGCCGCCAACTCTGAAACTCTCCTGGCTGAAGCCAGGGCCAATAGCATGGTTACCTTCCATGTAAGGTATTTTAAATCTACCGATTTTAGAGGCTCAAACCAATGAGATTTGAGAAAATTCAAAACTACGTTCAAATCCCACGGTGCCACTGGAGGCACTATTGGGGGTTGTATATGTAGTACACCTTTGACAAAAGTTTGTACTTCAGGCACTGATGCCAATTCCTTCTGGAAGAAGATTGATAAGGCCGAAATTTGAACTTTAATGGACCCCAATTTTAGGCCCATAGACAATCCTGCTTGCAGGAAATGTAAGAATCGACCCAATTGAAATTCTTCCGTTGGAGCCTTCTTGGCCTCACACCACGCAACATATTTTCGCCAAATGCGGTGATAATGTTGTACAGTCACTTCCTTTCTAGCCTTAATCAAGGTAGGAATAACTTCCTCTGGAATGCCCTTTTCTTTTAGAATCCGGCGTTCAACCGCCATGCCGTCAAACGCAGACGCGGTAAGTCTTGGAACATACAAGGTCCCTGCTGAAGCAGATCCCTTCTTAGAGGTAGAGGCCATGGATCCTCCGTGAGCATCTCTTGAAGTTCCGGATACCAAGTTCTTCTTGGCCAGTCCGGAGCCACCAGTATTGTTCTTACTCCTCTTTTCCGTATAATTCTCAGTACCTTTGGTATGAGAGGCAGAGGAGGGAACACATACACTGACTGGTACACCCACGGTGTTACCAGAGCGTCCACAGCTATTGCCTGAGGGTCTCTTGACCTGGCGCAATATCTGTCCAATTTTTTGTTGAGGCGAGACGCCATCATGTCCACCTTTGGTCTTTCCCAAAGGTTCACAATCATGTGGAAGACTTCTGGATGAAGTCCCCACTCTCCCGGGTGAAGGTCGTGTCTGCTGAGGAAGTCTGCTTCCCAGTTGTCCACTCCCGGGATGAACACTGCTGACAGTGCTATGACATGATTCTCCGCCCAGCGCAGAATCCTTGCAGCTTCTGTCATTGCTCTTCTGCTTCTCGTGCCGCCTTGTCGGTTTACGTGGGCGACTGCCGTGATGTTGTCCGACTGGATCAACACCGGCTGACCCTGAAGCAGCGATTTTGCCAGGCTTAGAGCATTGTAGATCGCTCTTAGCTCCAGTATATTTATGTGAAGGGACGTCTCCAGGTTTGACCACACGCCCTGGAAGTTTCTTCCCTGTGTGACTGCTCCCCAGCCTCGTAGGCTGGCATCCGTAGTCACCAGGACCCAGTCCTGTATGCCGAATCTGCGGCCCTCTAACAGATGGGCACTCTGCAACCACCACAGGAGAGACAACCTTGTTCTTGATGACAGTGTTATCCGCTGATGCATGTGCAGATGCGATCCGGACCATTTGTCCAGCAGATCCCACTGAAATGTCCGTGCATGGAATCTGCCGAATGGAATCGCTTCGTAAGAAGCCACCATCTTTCCCAGGACTCTTGTGCATTGATGTACTGACACAGTTCCTGGTTTTAGGAGGTTCCTGACAAGTTCGGATAACTCCCTTGCTTTCTCCTCCGGGAGAAACACCTTTTTCTGAACCGTGTCCAGAATCATTCCCAGGAACAGCAGACGAGTTGTCGGGGTCAATTGAGATTTTGGAAGATTCAGAATCCACCCGTGTTGCTGGAGCACTACCTGGGTTAGTGCTACACCGACTTCCAGCTGTTCTCTGGACTTTGCCCTTATCAGGAGATCGTCCAAGTAAGGGATAATTAATACGCCTTTTCTTCGTAGAAGAACCATCATTTCGGTCATTACCTTGGTAAAGACCCGAGGGGCCGTGGACAAACCAAACGGCAGCGTTTGAAACTGATAATGACAGTCTTGTATCACGAACCTGAGATACCCTTGGTGTGAGGGGTAAATTGGGACATGCCGATAAGCATCTTTTATGTCCAGGGACACCATGAAGTCCCCTTCTTCCAGATTCGCTATCACTGCTCTGAGTGACTCCATCTTGAACTTGAATTTCTGTATGTACAGGTTCAAGGATTTCAGGTTTAGAATAGGTCTTACCGAACCGTCCGGCTTCGGTACCACAAATAGTGTGGAATAATACCCCTTTCCCTGTTGTAGGAGGGGTACCTTGACTATCACCTGCTGAGAATACAGCTTGTGAATGGCTTCCAAAACCGACGTCCTTTCTGAGGGAGACAGTGGTAAAGCAGACTTTAGGAACCGGCGAGGGGGAGACCTTTCGAACTCCAACATGTAACCCTGAGATATTATCTGCAGGATCCACGGGTCCACTTGTGAGCGAGCCCACTGATTGCTGAAAATCTTGAGTCGACCCCCCACCGCTCCTGAGTCCGCTTGTAAAGCCCCAGGGTCATGCTGATGGCTTTGTAGAACCCGGGGCGGGCTTCTGGTCCTGGGCAGGGGCTGCTTGCTGCCCTCTCTTACCCTTTCCTCTGCCTCGCGGCAGATAAGACTGTCCTTTTGGTCGCTTGTTTTTATAGGAGCGAAAGGACTGCGGCTGAAAAGACGGTGTCTTTTTCTGTTGGGAGGGGGTCTGAGGTAAAAAAGTGGATTTGCCGGCAGTTGCCGTGGCCACCAGGTCCGAAAGACCGACCCCAAATAATTCCTCTCCTTTATATGGCAATACTTCCATATGCCTTTTGGAATCCGCATCACCTGACCACTGTCGCGTCCATAAACTTCTTCTGGCAGATATGGACATCGCGCTTACTCTTGATGCTAGAGTACAAATATCCCTCTGAGCATCTCGCATATAAAGAAAAGCATCCTTTAATTGCTCTAGAGTCAATAAAATACTGTCCCTATCCAGGGTATCAATATTTTCAGTCAGAGAATCCAACCACACTACCCCAGCACTGCACATCCAGGCTGAGGCTACAGCCGGTCGCAGTATAACACCAGTATGTGTGTATATACTCTTCAGTGTAGTTTCCAGCCTCCTATCTGCTGGATCCTTGAGGGCGGCCGTATCAGGAGACGGCAACGCCACTTGCTTTGATAAACGAGTGAGCGCCTTATCCACCCTAGGGGGTGTTTCCCAGCGCGCCCTAACCTCTGGTGGGAAAGGGTATAATGCCAATAACTTCTTGGAAATTAGCAGTTTTCTATCTGGGTTAACCCACGCTTCGTCACACACGTCATTCAATTCCTCTGATTCTGGAAAAGCTACAGGTAGTTTTTTCACCCCCCACATAATACCCCTTTTTGAGGTACCAGCAGTATCAGAGATCTGCAAAGCCTCCTTCATTGCCGTGATCATATAACGTGTGGCCCTATTGGAAAATACGTTTGTTTCTTCACCGTCGACACTAGATTCATCTGTGTCGGTACCCGTGTCGACTGACTGAGGTAAGGGACGTTTTACAGCCCCTGACGGTGTCTGAGACGCCTGAGCCGGTACTAACTGGTTTTCCGGCCGTCTCATTTCGTCAACTGACTTTTGTAATGTGCTAACATTATCACGTAATTCCATAACTAAAGCCATCCATTCCGGTGTCGACTCCCTAGGGGGTGACATCACCATTACCGGCAATTGCTCTGCCTCCACACCAACATCGTCCTCATACATGTCGACACACACGTACCGACACACAGCAGCCACACAGGGAATGCTCTAATCGAAGACAGGACCCTCTTAGCCCTTTGGGGAGACAGAGGGAGAGTTTGCCAGCACACACCAAAAGCGCTATAAATGTATATAAACAACCCTAGAAGGTGTTGTTTTTGATATAAGCGCTTTTAATATATCAATATCGCCAAATTATGCCCCCCTTCTCTTTGTTACCCTGTTTCTGTAGTGCAGTGCAGGGGAGAGTCCTGGGAGCCTTCCTCACCAGCGGAGCTGAGCAGGAAAATGGCGCTGAGTGCTGAGGAGAATAAGCTCCGCCCATTTTTCGGCGGGTTTTTCTCCCGGGTTTTAAGAAAACTGGCCTGGGTTAAATACATACATATAGCCTTAATGGCTATATGTGATGTATTTATTTTGCCACTAAAGGTATTTAATATTGCTGCCCAGGGCGCCCCCAGCAGCGCCCTGCACCCTCCGTGACTGAATCAGTGAGACGTGTAGCAACAATGGCGCACAGCTGCAGTGCTGTGCGCTACCTTCATGAAGACTGAGGAGTCTTCTGCCGCCTGCTTTCCGGACCTCCGTTTTCAGCGTCTGTAAGGGGGATCGGCGGCGCGGCTCCGGGACGAACCCCAGGAGGACCTGTGTTCCGACTCCCTCTGGAGCTAAGTGTCCAGTAGCCTAAGACTCCAATCCATCCTGCACGCAGGTGAGTTGGAAATCTCTCCCCTAAGTCCCTCGATGCAGTGATCCTGTTGCCAGCAGGATTCACTGAGATTTAAACCTAAAAAAAACTTTTTCTAAGCAGCTCTTTAGGAGAGCCACCTAGATTGCACCCTTCTCGGACGGGCACAAAAACCTGAGGCTTGGAGGAGGGTCATAGGGGGAGGAGCCAGTACGCACCATGTGATCCTAAAAGCTTTATTTAGATGTGCCCTGTCTCCTGCGGAGCCCGCTATTCCCCATGGTCCTGACGGAGTCCCAGCATCCACTAGGACGTTAGAGAAACTACTGGTAGTTTTTTCACACCCCACATAATACCCTTTTTTGTGGTACTTGTAGTGTCAGAAATATTCAATGCCTCCTTCATTGCCGTGATCATGTAACGTGTGGCCCTACTGGACATTACGTTTGTCTCCTCACCGTCGACACTGGATTCAGTATCCGTGTCTGGGTCTGTGTCGACCATCTGAGGTAACGGGCGTTTTAGCGCCCCCGACGGTGTCTGAGACGCCTGAACAGGCACTAATTGATTTGCCGGCTGTCTCATGTCGTCAACAGTTTTTTGCAAAGTGCTGACACTGTAACGTAATTCTTTAAATACGACCATCCAGTCAGGTGTCGACTCCCTAGGGGGTGACATCACTAACACAGGCAATTGCTCTGCTTCCACATCATTTTCCTCCTCATACATGTCGACACAATCGTACCGACACCCAGCACACACACAGGGAATGCTCTGAAAGAGGACAGGACCCCACGAGCCCTTTGGGGAGACAGAGGGAGAGTTTGCCAGCACACACCAGAGCGCTATATATATACAGGGATAACCTTATGTAAGTGTTACTCCCTTTATAGCTGCTGTTTTATATTAGCTGCCAATAGTGCCCCCCCTCTCTTGTTTTACCCTGATTCTGTAGCAGGACTGCAGGGGAGAGTCTGGGAGCCTTCCTTCCAGCGGAACTGTGAAGGAAAATGGCGCTTGTGTGCTGAGGAGATAGGCTCCGCCCCCTTCACGGCGGCCTTTTCTCCCGCTTTTTTTAGGAAAACTGGCAGGGGTGAAATGCATCCATATAGCCCAGGAGCTATATGTGATGCATTTCTTTAGCCATATAAGGTTTAAACATGTTTTATTGCGTCTCAGGGCGCTCCCCCCCAGCGCCCTGCACCCTCAGTGACCGGAGTGTGAAGTGTGCTGAGAGCAATGGCGCACAGCTGCAGTGCTGTGCGCTACCTTATCTGAAGACAGGAACATCTTCTGCCGCCGATTTCTCCGGACCTCTTCGCTCTTCTGGCTCTGTAAGGGGGCCGGCGGCGCGGCTCCGGGACCCATCCAGGCTGAACCTGTGATCGTCCCTCTGGAGCTAATGTCCAGTAGCCAAGAAGCCCAATCCACTCTGCACGCAGGTGAGTTCGCTTCTTCTCCCCTTAGTCCCACGATGCAGTGAGCCTGTTGCCAGCAGGACTCACTGAAAATAAAAAACCTATTTAAACTTTTACTTCTAAGCAGCTCAGGAGAGCCACCTAGCATGCACCCTTCTCGTTCGGGCACAAAAATCTAACTGAGGCTTGGAGGAGGGTCATAGGGGGAGGAGCCAGTGCACACCAGCTAGTCTAAAGCTTTTACTTTTTGTGCCCAGTCTCCTGCGGAGCCGCTATTCCCCATGGTCCTTACGGAAGTCCCAGCATCCACTAGGACGTCAGAGAAACAGTACTTTTGTCACATTGCACCCCGCAAATCAAATAAATTAAAACAAAGATGGTTCTACAAAGTATTAAAATCAGGGGACTGATCACTTTGCCAACCCTAGTGTTTTAATTTTTGTTTTTTAAATTGAACTCTGCTTATTACATTAATACTGTGAAACATTGCTATGTACTAGAAACTTTGATCAACCATGTTTGAATGCTTTCTAACATTAAGAACCTATAGTTAGGCTTTGATACAATTTAACATCTTTCAATAAAACCATATTTTTACTGCTTATTATTTCTATTACATCCGAATATATGTAGATAGACTAAACATACAAAGCACACTCAGAGACCTCTCAATAGAACTGACGGTTTTGAATTGAAATAAACATGAAGGAGATTGAAACATGAGGTGTTTCTCTGTGTATTTGCCTCTTTGTTGGAGTTGTTTACCCTTTAAGATTGAAAATGTTAGTTGTGGTTTTCTCCTGTCCCATAGGATTTGTATGGGAATAGTTTGTGAAGTCTTAGCTGATGCTAGGCAGATTTAGTACCTGTATGTTAAATGTATCTAATTTATAATTATTATTAATATTAAATTACAATGTGGTGATAAAAGGAGTTCTGAAAATAGGACAATAAGTTATAATCAGAATATGAGCTACAGACACCACACCCTGAAATGGACAGAGCACGCCTGGATGTATTGTGGTAGGATACAGCACAAAACACATAATATATATATATATATATATATATATATATATATATATATATATATCACACACACACACACCTATCTACCTATCTATATATACACATACATACACACACACATGCATACATACATACATCCATCTATATATATATATATATTTATATCTATATCTCTATATTAAAACATATATACATATATATATATATATATATATATATATATATATATATTTTATTTTGGGTGGACATACTGGGATGACACAACACAAAATATTAATTTAAATCGAAATATATATATATATATATATTTTGTATATCACACACTGCGGTTACAGTGTCACACAAATGAGTCAAAAATATGTAGAATAATTTTTTTATATCACACACCAGCGGTTACAATGTCACATAAATGAATCAGAAAGATACATAATAATTACACACTATGGTTGACTACACTGACGGCATCACACAATGCATTTATGAGTAGGAAATAATATACTGCGGTCTGACCGGCAGTGTCACAGTACTTATGAAAATAAAAATTGTATAGTACACTGGGGTACAGCATAAACAAATAAAAAAAAAATATTATTATAATTTTAGGCTTTTTGTTTTTACAGCAGCAGAAATAGTAAGTACAGGTTGAGTATCCCATAATCCAAATATTCCGAAATACAGAATTTTTTTTAGTGAGAGTGAGATAGTGAAACATTTGTTTTCTGATGGCTCAATTTACACAAACTTTGTTTAATACACAAAGTTATTAAAAATATTGTATTAAATGACCTTCAGGCTGTGTGTATAAGGTGTATTTCAAACATAAATGAATTGTGTGAATGTATACACACTTTGTTTAATGCACAAAGTTATTAAAAATATTGGCTAAAATTACCTTCAGGCTGTGTGTATAAGGTGTATATGAAACATAAATGCATTCTGTGCTTAGACTTAGGTCCCATCGCCATGATATCTCATTATGGTATGCAATTATTCCAAAATACGGAAAAATCCAATATCCAAAATACTTCTGGTCCCAAGCATTTTGGATAAGGGATACTCAACCTGTACTAGATAAAAAATATATAACATAATTTCTGCGCTTTGGAAGCAGCTCGAAATTAATAATACAATTTTTTTTTAAAACAACACAGAATTGAGTGCTAAAACTATTGCGGCACCTGTGGGGAAAAAAAAATGTTAAAAACAATAGGATTTTAGTACCTACCGGTAAATCATTTTCTCTTAGTCTGTAGAGGATGCTGGGGACTCCAAAAGGACCATGGGGTATAGGCGGATGCGCAGGAGCTTGGGCACACTATAAAGACATAAACTGGGTGTGAACTGGCTCCTCCCTCTATGCCCCTCCCCCATGCCTCAGTTAGAAAACTGTGCCCAGGAGAGATGGACAATTTCGAGGAAAGAATTTATTGTTATAAACACGGTGAGTGTCATACCAGCTCACACCTCAAACACACCGTAGAACGTGGCATTCAGTAGAATACAAGCCAACGACATGAACAAAACACAGCCACATGCTGAGAGAATATGTAACACAACCCGTGTGTCCACAGAAGCAAAAATAAGACCCCGCATGCCATGTCATGAACAACGGTAGCAACTGCCAGACAGAGAAGACACACCACCAGGGTGTAACCAAAAGCAATAACTGCATACACCGTACGCACTGGGACGGGCGCCCAGCATCCTCTACGGACTAAGAGAAAAGGATTTACCGGTAGGTACTAAAATCCTATTTTCTCATACGTCCTAGAGGATGCTGGGGACTCCAAAAGGACCATGGGGTTTATACCAAAGCTCCAAAACGGGCGGGAGAGTGCGGACGACTCTGCAGCACCGAATGGGCAAACATAAGGACCCCAAAAATCAGGGCATCAAACTTGTAGAGCATAGCAAAAACGTTCGATCCCGACAAAGAATCCGCTCGGCAAAGTTGAACCGCCGAGACTCCTCGGGCATCCGCCCAAGAAAAGCCCATCTTCCCAAAAGAAGGAACCTCCACCGACTTCGGTGACGGCAAATCAGCCGTAGAACGAACATGCCAAACCGCATCACAGATTCAGCATGTAACAGACTGCATAACGCAGTCTCCCAAACCAAGCTGGGAACATACCAGACAAACAGGGCCTCTGTTTCTCCAAACTGTGCCAAATTGGCGACCTACATAGTCAAATCCCTGGCTAGATCGAGGGAATTTGAACCAGCTAAAGCCTAAGTAACCACCGGCATCAAAATAGGCTGATTTCTGCGAAACCAGAAACCACTCTTGGTAGAACTACCAACAGAGTACTCAATTCCTCTCTATCCACCTGAAAGATCAAACAAGGCTCTTGTTAGACAAAACCACCACTTCCGACACCCGCCTTGCGGACGTCAAAGTCAATAGCATGACCATTTTCCAAGAGAGAAATTTTGTAAAGAAACTTATTAGGCTTGCCTCCACATCGGCTTGTAAAGCATGGATAAGCACGACCTAGCTGAAAGTCCTCCATAGGAGCCTTCCTAGATACACACCGAGACACATAATTACTCCAACAATGGTGGTAACGCTGTGCCGTTAGTTCTTTCATAGCCTGAAGAATTGAAGAAACGACTTCACTGGGAACTCCCGTTCGGCTTAGGATATGGCATTCATCCGCCCCGCCATCAGACGCAGCCGCGGTAAGTCCTGATACACGCCCTGATCTTGTTGTAACATTACCTCACGTAAAGGAAGAGGGCAGTAATTTTCTATGTGTAAACCATGAAAAACTGGATAGCCAACCCTCGCTGGTTAGACCGGATTTAAGAGGATCACCGGAACATTCGATCATCTTACGCTTACCACTGTCAGAAAAGTGAAAGCGGAGAGGCCACATAGACCTACTAAAAACACCCACGGTGTTACGAGGATGTCTACTGCTATATCTTGAATGTCCCTTGACTTGGAACAATCTCCTAGAGGTCTCTCGTTGAGGCGAGACGCCAACCTGTCCAATTGCGACACTCCTCAAAGACTTGTCACGTCTGGGAAAGCATCTCGATGATGACAGAATTTTTCCCGGCTGGATATCATGTCAGCAGAGGAAATCTATTTCTCAGTCGTTTACCTCCGGAACGAAGACTGCTAATATAGCGTTTACCAGACTTCCCACTCAACTGCAAACTGTGCATCTTCTGCCATTGCCGCTTTGCTCCTTGTTCCGCCATAGCGGCTTACTTACGCCACTGCTGACAAGTCGTCTGGCAGAATTTACACGGGCAGAACACGAAGAATACGTTCGTCTAAAATAGCTCTTAATTCAAGAAAGCTTACAGCAGACAAGTTTCCCAACTTGACCTCATCCTCTGGAAATACGTCCCTTGCAAAGGACTGCTCCCCAGCTTCGGAGATCTGCATGCACGGACACCAGGATCTAAACCTGGATCACAAACCTTCATTCCTCTAGAAGGAAAGAACCGAGCAGACACCACAGGAGCGATGTCCTGGCCGTTTTGATTATATTCCGGTGCATGCGCAGGTGAGACTCGGACCACATTTCCAACTGGTCCCATGAAAACCACTCTGGTATTAGATCTGCTCACCGAAAAAGGCCTCTTAGGCCACACCCATCTGTCTTATTAACGGAACATATTGATGAGGTGTCACCTCAAAGCCGATCCAACTCTGGATCCTCAGACCTCTTTCCACAGGAAAAACACCGAACTTTAACCAGTCAGTATCTACTCTGAAACCCACTTCTGACATCTGCGTCGTTGGGAACAGCCGCCAAACCCTGCGCCGAACAACAGTCAGAGATAAACAACGATATGCACCTTTATACAGGGACAACCAGACAATGTCCTGAACGTCACGCACCTCTGTATGGCGTTGCGTACTACCTCCCCTTTCATAGGGGAAAGGCAAGATCTATTAGAAAAAACAGTAAGGGGAAACAACCGTAACTCAGAATGTTCCCCTTTGGCTTCTATAAATAACTCACAGGTCCTAGTCTATTCCTGGACTAACTGAAAATTAGTAGAGTAAACAAGTGGTCACCGGAGTGGGGACCAGCCAGATAGACTCAGCGACAAGTGGTGTATGTAGTGGAAACAGAAAACTACGTCCACTTCTGCGAACCTAACAAGGCTGCAGAACACTTACCTTTTCACCTTCCACTGTCTACACAGAAAAGGAAAAAAGAACGGTATCGAACCGGTTAAAACGACTGCATCCCACAAAAAAAATGCGTCACCAACCATTGTGAAGGAGGCTAACTCACGAATTCAGACTTACCAGCGGAAACCGCCGAGATTGACTGAACAGAGGCATCTCCAAACAGCTGTATACCTCCCACCAGCATCTCACGGAGACCTCCTCCGCATTTTTCCGGTCACACCACCTGCTGTCACGTGGCAGCCTGCTGTAATGTTATAAGGAAAAATAAACAGAGAATTAACCTACCCAGAGTGGGTAGGCTTGCCTATCGGATGCCTACCCGACTACAACACTCCCTCAAGTGCATACAGTGCAAGTAAGGTCAAAGTATAGAAATAAAAATTCACTTAGCTGCCTGTGTATGATCCTTTGCGACCGGCTCTGCGTCGACCAGGAGTTGGTTGTCATAATTTTCTCCCCGCATTGTGAAGAGACTAATATTCGGACTCCTTGAGAGGATCGAAACCAATTCGTCACGGCCAATCTAGAGCTTAACAACAGAGCGATCAGCACATGAGAAGAATACCATTATTTCAGCATTCATGGATATACATAACGTAATACACAATAGAACACCCATATCCTAACCATGCATATATAAACTTATATCTACATATATATATATATACATATAGATATAACCTATACGCAAGTGGATTGTCCAGACCCGTCAGGTCCCTAGTGACAGTAATGTGTTGTGAATGTGTATGACCATGTACCGACGTGCCCCCGATGTGGATCTACCAGGAACGTTACGGTCGACAGAAACTGAGTAAATGTCGACAGCATGGAATAGTAAGCGGGCAAAAATAATAATAATCTTGGAACCCCAAGGGGTCTGAGGGAAGCATACATATACAATTGTAATAACACTCCCCCCACATATACCTCTAAATAAATATAAATATATATACAAATACAGGTACAAGGCAATAACAGCCTGTTAATTCTTTTACCCAGGAAATACCGTTGATGCAGACAGGGCATCGACAGACCACCGTGTCTCCCCTAGTGTGTTTACTTGTTTTTAAGCACACAAAAGCAACCTGCTAATACTTAGATTTTTTGAATCAAGTACCGCAAAGCGTCGGCGATGCTGACCGTTATCCCCACAGGAGCTTTTGACAAAGCCCTCACACCTGTCGACCTATGTCCACTAACCAATAGTGGGTAAATAAACAGGGAAACAGTGAATTTATGTAACACAACAAGGATTATGCGTCCATTATTTAACATAATGCTATATTACACCCATATAGCATTAACAAACACTTCTTACCATACAGTAAATCTTGGCGGGGACCTGAGGAAAATGGCGCCGACTCCGCTGTAAGGGCTAAGCTCTGCCCCCTCCAGGCGCACTTAAGCCCGCCCAAACATATATCTTAAATTGAGCTGGGGCTTATATACAGGGATTAATCCCCTGTATATACCCCTATATATCCAAAACGCAGCCCATGGCGCCCCCCCCTGCGCCGACGGAAACCGTTGGTGTGTGGGAGCGATGGAGCGCAGCGCGCACGCTGCGGTGCACTGGCGGGGTGAAGACACCCGGAGTCCGGGTATGTTCCCCCGCCCGGGAAGATTCAAGAAATGCTGCCCAGGACGCTCCCCCCCAGCGCCCTGCACCCATGGAGCCGGTGGCGGTGGAGAGATGGCGCACAGTGCACTACAACACGCTGGCGGGGTCCGGGACACGGAGCCCTGGCAGCGCCAGCTTAACTCTGCACAAACAGTTGTAATATGCTGCCCAGGGCGCTCTCCCCCAGCGCCCTGCACCCGTGAAAGCCGGCGGCGGGGTAGAAATGGCGCCTAGTGCGCTACACATACTGGCGGGTGTCCGGGACACGGAGCCCCGGCACCGCCAGAGTCACACAGAGACCTTTAAAATGTCTACCCAGGGCGCTCCCCCCCCCCCCAGCGCCCTGCACCCGTGGAAGCCGGCGGCGGGGAAGTAATGGCGCGCAGCGCGCAGTCTATGCTGGCGGGGGTATGAGACACGGTGCTCAGGCACCCAAATGCTTTTCTGACAGCCACAAAAAGAAATCAGCAACCTGCTGCCCAGGGCGCTTTCCCCCCAGCGCCCTGCACCCTGTGAGTGCGTTTGTGTGTGGGAGCATGGAGCGCAGCGCGACCGCTGAACCTCCGTTACTGAAGTCTTCTGCCGTCACTGAAGTCTTCTGTTCTTCACATACTCACCCGGCTTCTTTCTTCTGGCTTCTGTGAGGGGGGTGACGGCGTGGCTCCGGGAACAAGCAGCTAGGAGCACCAAGTGATCGAACCCTCTGAGGCTAATGGTGTCCAGTAGCCGAGAAGCAGAGCCCTTGAACTAAGAAGAAGTAGGTCCTGCTTCTCTCCCCTCAGTCCCACGATGCAGGGAGCCTGTAGCCAGCAGGTCTTCCTGAAAATAAAAAACCTAACAAAGTCTTTTAGAGAAACTCCGTAGAGCTCCCCTAGTGTGTGACCCATCACTCCTGGGCACAAAGTCTAACTGAGGTCTGGGGGAGGGGCATAGAGGGAGGAGCCAGTTCACACCCAGTTTAAGTCTTTATTGTGTGCCTAAGCTCCTGCGGATCCGTCTATACCCCATGGTCCTTTTGGAGTCCCCAGCATCCTCTAGGACGTATGAGAAATTATGTTTACAGCCCTTTTAAGGCTTTGTTGTGGAAGTCCGAGTTCATTAGACCTAGCTGTCCCTACCTGCTAGTCACCGCGGGATTCCTCAGCCTTGATGCAAGTGTGGCTGTCCGGGTCCTCTCAATGTTGATTTGCGCTCCACTGCCGCTGCGTCCAGCGGGTGAGCCTGGAGGATGATGTCACTCAGCGGCGCCGTGGCCTGCCATGCGGCAGCGTCTGAATGTCCTTGTTGTTCCACTTGTTCACCAAAGCGTTTCGTGCTAAAAGCACTTTATCGAGGTTGACTCCATTAGTTTATTCCATATATTTTTACCTAGAACTTTATTGTTTTTAGCTTTTATTACGGTATCTTAATTTTATACTGGGTTGGAGATTCTGGATGGACAGACAGATCACTCCTTTCAGATACAGCAGACAGAGCACCCCTTTCAAATACATAATAGAAATATATGTTTTGCTTTGGATCACATACAGAGGATATATAGCAGTAGTGTACGGCAGTAAGCAGCCCATTACAGACAGAGAACAACACCTCTTCCTATACACAGCCACAGTATGCTATATACATTGCACTGTCTACTGTGGAGAGCCCCCCAGGATAACTCAACTATTCTGCTGCAACCCCTTTGCTCTCTCCTGCTCCCCTTCCCTAACCTGCCTATCCGATTACAGCACAGAAGTAACACCTCCTTACTGTGCACGCTCCAAGTCCTGAGTGAAGATGGCGCTGATCACCGGGACTATATATGGAATCCAAAACCTGCAAGATCTGACAGCGGGATGATGGCGTTTTGCATCGTTTTCAGATCCGAGTTAGTCACAAAAAAACGAGCCCGACTCTGATCAGGGCTTGGATCTCAAAGTTCGGGGGAACCCGCACATCCCTAGAACACACATTGCTAAATCTGGAAAGCAAATAAAGTCAACACAATTCCACAAGAAATGAAATTACTAGCTTTTTGCAGTTATTTTAGGATATCTGAACCTACACAAGAAGAGAATGGATGAAGGTGTTAGGACTTATGGATCATAGTAATAATGTTATTTTAAATGTTGGTAGTCTATTTACTGATACTTTGTATTTTGTGGCTAAATGCTATGTCTAGTTCTTAAATTCTAATAATTTATCTTTAACTGTAAATATCTCAGTTCTTCTAAATGTAACATAACACCTTCATCCACTCGCCTCTTCAATTATTTGGTTTACAGCTAGATGGCAAATAAAACGCTGTGCACTCTGTCGACTTGGTAATGGAAAATAAAGCACTGGCACTATATAAATGCTAGGAATAACAAAACTGCAGTGGTAGTTGTATTTTATCTTTAAAATATACTATTGTTTATGTACAACAGGTTCCTTTAATGCTTTCATGTGCCTGCTGAAAGATAGTGTGCATCTTAATAACGTTAAAACTGTAGGTAAGGAAAGTGTTGCTAAGGTAACTGTATGGTTTAATCTAGCTGTTCTCGTTAACTGTAAGGTGATTGCGAAAATTGGCCATCTAATACACGCAGTTTGGTGGAAATAGCATGGTGTATTTATTTATTTTCTCTTTCAACTGCTTCCGAACGTCAATAACCTCTTATGGGATGATGGGCACATCTCTGTATAATTATTTAACTGTTATTTTTTGAAATACAAAACGTTTTGACGTTTGAATATACATTTATAGCTAAATCGGTCAATATATAAATTGAGCAACTGGCCAATAAATAGCAAACCCATCAGCTGGAGTGTACTCCCGATAAGTCTGTGAACCATGTTGCGCATGGACATATCCCATTGGCTGTGCAGCACAGCCAATGGCCATTATATCTAAAGATATATTGGCGCATCTGGTTGTGTGTATGTGTGGCCTGCCTACCACCCATACACTTTGCTGAAGGGGGATAATGTCAGAGCTGGGCAGGCAAATTCAAATGCCCACCCAGCTGGATGAGAAGACCGATCGCTAAGTGCGTTTACTTATGTACTACAAAAAGGGGAGGGGGGGACAAAAAACTTTTTTTGGTTGCACTCTTAGAGATAAACAAATAGTTTAGATTGGCAAAGATTAAAACCTAATTTTTAATTAGTATTTGATAAATATCAGTGTATCCAAAAAGACAAGCAAGACAACTAATAAATACAGGTAGTCTATGGTCCCATCTGTATGTTTGACATCACGTTAATTTCCCTCACAGGGTATTCAACATGGAAAGGTCCCACAATCACATGTATGTGTCTGGTTTTAATGTGAAAGAAAAGGAGTAGGCGATTCTGCTGTCAGTGTTATGCACAGCGTATTCAGGTTCCGCAAATCTCTACAACACTTAGTATTCTTAGGTCTCCCATTAAAGTACTTTCACACTAAAACCAGCCTGAGTAACCCCCGGCGCTGCTTGTTTATGAATGGAGCCTATGTTCCTTATGTAATTCCCGGGGCTGCCCCTCACAGATGCTGGTGAATGTCACCACTGCAGCCACTGACCCTCGCAGAAGCTGGGGAAATATAATGAATGAAGCAGCTTACAGTCATGAGGAGCTCACACATCATCCCTGATCCATCCTCTCTCACACCATTCACAACAGATGGTGAACTTTAGCCCCTTCAAGTGTTCCCTGCTCATCCCTGACCCGCCATAGATCATGATGGCCCCTGAAGTGTGCCCTGCTCATACCTATACATAAAAACACACACACACACACTCTCTCTCTCTCTCTCGATCTCCTCCTTCATCTCTTCCAAGCAACAGCAGATTTATAGATGTCATTAAGTGTTTAAAGTTCAAGGTCATGCATTTGAAAAAAAAAAAAGCTATTTTTATGGTTTACTGTAATTTTTTTTTAAAGATTTTTTATACAATTGTGTTGGATACGTTTTATCTAGATGTTCTTGACCTAATTCAATCATAAAAAAAATTAAAATTAAAAGACAACAATTTTGGAGCTTTAAAAAAAAAACCCATCAGCCAGTTAAGTGGTTAATATGCTGGTGTTATAACTGTTAACCAACCTATACAGATGTATGATCCCTTGTTATACGGTACTTGACAGGACCCTCTTCTGCCTGGAGCTTTTGCCTATTGAGGAATTAATGGCACTTGCTATACAGCTAGACACTGAGCAGGAGCCTCACGTTGATTTATTCTTATATAATCATTGGGCATATTCAAAAGGAGCAATATCCAGCTAAAATGCTTTTAGATAGAAAGAGCTGCTAATCTCCCCAAAGTAATTTACCGCTGCCTGTGAAACACAGATACCGCTTTCACACCACAAATGCTGGGTCGCACCCAGGAATTGTACACGGGTACATCCTGGGTGAGAACCGGCTGAGGCCACTTTCAGACTGGCAGCCCCAACCAGGATTATTGCCGGATCAATAACATCACCACGATATGTAATCTTCAAGTGCCATGTCTTCCTATAGTGTGAATGGGTCCCATCGACCCAGCTTACCCATTCACACTGCACCGCAACCCAGGTTGAAGCAGTGTTCAACCTTGGTCACTACCAGAGATGAAATACCAGGTCGCTTGACCAGGGATATTTCAACTGCCACCTTTCAGACTTTACAATATCCCGGAGTTGCTGTGCATTCACGGGCAATAGCCCGGAATACTGGCAGTCTGAAAAGGGTATGAGTTGTTATACCATTTAGAAACAGTTTCCTTTTTATTACTACAATTTAACTTTTTAAACTTGTGATTAATTCTCTTACTTCCCAATATGTTAGGAAAATAACATTTAACATAGGTATTCTTCAGGTGGGAGATAGGAAAACAACGTAATTAGAATTTTGATAAACCTCCCCTAAGAGGATGAACAGGGGGTTGACATAATGATGTCATTACCGACATGTGGCTTGTGTTGCGTGAATGATAATGCCCCAACAGACAGACAATTAGATAAAAATTTGGATTGTACCTCCAGTGGGTAAAATTTAATAAAAAATACAACAAAGTCCCGGCGCTTCCAAGCTTAAACAATTTTTAAATAATTATAAAATTGTAATGCCGCTACCAATTTAGCAGTACTGTCCTTTCAATAGTATACAAGAAAAAATATAATATATAAGATCAATAGATCAATTTATCAAGAGAGCGCATTAGCAATTTATTATATCAATAAATTTCAGTTTAAAGCAAAAAAATACATACAATATTACTCTGTAGTGGCAATAAAAAACTATAGCTCCTATAATGAATAAGGAGTGGTTATAATCACCATTTGTTTATAAGTTCCTTAATTCAGCTGGATCCAGTCCTTTTGATGTGCATAAAAGGGCTAATTGTATAAATGCTTGTGTCAAACAGTACACCGTTCACGTCTCCTGTAGGGTACCCCTGTTAATGACAAGTTGAATCCCTAGTGCTAGAATCTGAGCAGTGTCCACCTTATAACGCTTTCACAGGTATTAGCACAGAAGGACTATATGTGATGAAGACACACAATGTAGTACGATTAGAAGCCCCAATTGAGGTCAGATAATGTCTCTAAGAGGCAGGGCAGGGAGGGCGCTGTAAGCGCTAGAAATCAAAGCGCTTTGATCGACCAGTCTCTGCAGAACGCCGCTGCACTTGTCATGTATAGGAGTTCAATGTAATGCTTCCAGCTGGGAGAGGACTTTATTTTCAGACCTCTTGGTTAGGTAATTTAGCGTACCTGCCGTTCCTTTATTCGTCGGCATGATGGTTGGGAAAAATGAACTCCAAAACACAATCGGGGACCCGCTGAGAGTTAAGTTTAGTGTAAGTCCAAAACGCCTATTTCTCCACCGATATGCAGTGGCAGTTTCATCAGAGGATAACCAGAATAGTTTCCTGGACTGCGGTTTATTTTGAACTGGACCAATCGTGTGCTAACTACTACAAAAATGGTTCTGTCACTTTTTACCGTATCTGCTACGGGTGCTCCTTGGGTAACACCAAGAACCTTGGATTAATATTTACTTACATTAAGACATCTCAAATTTACAGCTCTATTGTTTTATTAAATTTTTTACACTCATTTATATTTACAACCGTGACAACCAGAAACTCCTGTGCGAAGAACAGGCAGAACAGTTAGTATTAAATATTATATTATAATAGCAGTGCTATTACCAATATCCATTCACACTTTAAACAGTCACTTTATGATATTGCCAGACATAAGAGATTCCATACTATTTTCTACAGTAGCTGTTACAATGCGTCTTTTATGTTCTCTTTATATAAAAGTTATGTAATACATTTCATATTAAAAGGTTTTTTATGTAATTACTTTTGGAAACATCTGGTCTGAGGGCTGTTCATTTTGATTTGGCGTAAAATTGCAATAAAGGCGTGTAAACTTTTTATATCCACTGTAATTCTCATAGTCCAGTACAAATCAGAGTTCTGTGCACGTGGCTAACAGAATAGTTAGGTCACAAGCTGATTTCAGGGCAGGCAGCATATAATTAAACAGTAATGCACATAAATTGAGGCAGACTGCAAACAAAAATAATCTGTTACTAGCAGTTAAATAACTAGTTAAAGTGGATGACATGCAGAATATTCAAAACAAGCAACGTCAGCAAGACCTTGGTAATGGACAAAGGGCCTAATTCAGACTTTCGCTGATGTGCAAAAATCTATGAAGCTATGAAGTGATTTTTGCAGATCTGCGCATGCGCGTGGAGGGGGGGGGGCAGCATTGTTCTTTTGTAGACAAACACTTCACACTACAGCCACATGTGGATTAGGCTGGGCATGGTTCATGAGACCACATGCTGATTATTGTTGTTTTACATGGGCTGCTTGAGGATTTTAGGGGATAGAGTGTTGGCCTTTACTATTTGTTACAGAACATACACATTCACCTGAAGGAGCTACCAGTAAAGTAAGACAGCTGGTTGCAGAAAACCAGTTCTGCATTATGACAGACGAGCAGGGCCATAGACAGCTTGCCCAGGCTTGGTAATGCAGGGGGCATGGCCTAATCGTGAAGGAGTGGCCACACCCCTTTAAAAAAAAACCTTTGGGAAAAAACAACATTGTACTGTATATGCACTGAGGAGCATATGAAATATAGATTGTAACTGGGGCAGGGACTGATGTGAATGGCCAGCTATTATCTGTAAAGCGCTGCGGAATGTGTGTGCTATATAATACCGCATTCAGATTGCAAATGCCGGATCCCACCCGGTAAAAGAAACGTGTCCTTACCGGGTGGGATCCGGCATTTGCGCTCCTTTGCTGGCTTTCCGACCCGGCAATATACCGGGTCGGTTGCCATAGCAGCAGCGCAGCAGCAACAGGGGCGGGGGTGGAGGCGGCACTGGGAGATGAGCTCATCTCCTGCGCCGCCTCTCCCTATGCTGTGAATGGGAACAGTGTCACATCGACGCGGCTTCCATTCACACTGCACCTGACCCGGTATTCAACCCGGGTATAATCCTTATTTTATACCGGGTTGAATTACCGGGTCAGACGACCCGCTAATTCTTGGAAAGTGCTTTCACATTGCACACTGACCCGTGTCGACACGGCAATATGCCATGTCGATACCGGGTTATTTGTGCGATGTGAAAGGGGTATAAATAACTTATAATAAATATTTAAAATAAATAATGACATGATGTAGAATGGCTGACTAATAAACAAAAGTATCTGGATGCCATGAAAGAACAAGTTGAAGATTTGAATAATTAACATTATTTAGAAATATACACAAAACCGCACAGAGACTTTTACCTTATGTTTGAAGGGGCTATGGAGCTGATGCAGACCTGATCGGTGCTGTGCATTCTCGCACAGCAGCGATCAGTTCTGAACTGTGCATGCTCCGGCACCGCAGTCCGCGGGAACACTGCAGACAGCCGAGGGCTGTCATAGCCCTGCAATCACCTCTGCCTGATTGACAGGCAGAGGCAGTCGCTGGGTGGAAAGGGACGGGCGGCCGGCGGCGTTTAGCCACCGTTTGGGGGGCGCGGTCCGGGCAACACAGGCGTGCCTGGACCGTTGAGTGGGCCAGCCGTGACGTCACACGCAGCCGCAGCGACGAGTAGCTCCCTGCCAGCGCATAGGAGCTGCGCTGGCCGGGAGCTACTCGAAGTACAAAAGCATCGCCGCTGTGCGATGCTTTTGTACTGGTGCGACAGGGCAGGGACCGACATGCGGGGCGGGCTAGCCCTGTGCTGGGCGTGCCCCCGCCTGTCAGTGTGACTGATCGTAGATGTGCTAAGATCAGGTCTGAATTACCCCCTATGTATTCCTAATGTTTCAGCTGAGGATTCTCAACTAGACAGGGCTCATAGAGCACACAGGGGCAGATTTATTAAGCTCGGTGAAGTGATAAAGTGGAAGGTGATAAAGGACCAGCCAATAAGATTTTAACTTCTATGTCACAGGCTAGGTTTGAAAAATGACAGTTTGGAGTTGACTGGCTGGTCCTTTATCACCTTCCACGTTATCACTTCACCAAGCTTAATAAATCTGCCCCTCAGTTCAAAATCACATCTGAGCAACCTTTAGGGATATTGGGCCTGATTGTGAGTAATCTGCGCACGCACACAATCAGTTCTCCACATGTGCAGGTCTCCTTCAGTGAGATTGCTTGCAGTTCCCCCAAGCTGCACAATGATTGACATGTTGTGACGATTTGGGGGCAGACGGCAAAGGTGAGCATTTTACAAAATGGAGGCATGACAACCGGTTTTGTAGGCGTGCAAAGCCCAGGGTCTGTGTCCTCCAACACAGATTTCTTAGTACCAGCAGCATGAAACTACTGCCATCCTGCATAACCAGAGTTACTCAGATAAACAATGTTTGTTTTCGCAGATGATTTGATGCTGCGTCTTTGGGCACAGCAGTGGATCACAGAAGCAGACATTTATTTACATAATACATCCACTGTAACATTAGCATATTAGCATACACCAGCTGCATCCAAAGTCGCAGCTTCCGTTTCCACTGCATACATCACTGAATCAGGACCATAGTGGTTATTAAAGACCATGTAAAGTAATCATCGTTGGCCAGAAATAATAATTTTGGTCCTTACTCAGGGCATACTTGAAAAGAATTTTAAGAAGTAGCCCATGCACACTAAAAAAAATGGACATGAAGCTAATAAATAGAAGGCGCTCTGAGATCATAAGAACAGATACTACTTGGGCTTTCTCTTGGTTACCCACACATGATGATGTTAAAATCCATAAATTAGAACACCAGAAACGGTTCTCTCTCCTACAGGTGTATTGGAATTCTATTACATCTAAAACACTCAAGCTCCCTTGGAAGTAAGGTCCCATCTCCTGAATGGTCTGTAGACTGTCATGACATTCTAAAGAATGGCCCTGCCATCTTGAAAAAGTGCACCTACATCTAGCCTCCTTGCATGTTAAACAGACCTTCTAGTCACGCCTATCCATCACGTGGTAGTGAAGAGTATCTCTTTGTGCAACTTCTTCACAAAACGATGCAAAAATGACGCAAGGCAGCTTTTGCTGATTAAAATGAGGCATGCCTCCTGTATTTTGTGTGCGACTGTGGCTGTATCTGCATACGAAACACTACAGTGTTTTTCTAGATAACACTGTAACATACCATTTCTTATGCAGACACAGCGGCAGAAATCATGCCGCATATCATCTTAATCATTAGAGTCTGCTTGTGTATCTAATTCACATAGCAGTGTGAAAAAAATGCATTTTTGGCAAAAAAAAAAAAAGATGCCTGGCGCTAACAGAATTGTATGGGAACTGTCAGTTCACGACAGTCATATCTCACTGTGTGGCATATTGAGACAAGATGTAGGAGGACACAAATGTATAGGTAGGGTTTAGAGGTCCCTTCCAATATAAATGGAAATTAAAAGGCACAGAGAAACCTGGCTGATATTTTATCAATCTTCCAGTCCATAATCCCAGGAAATTGCAGAACGCTTTTGGGATTAATATTGTAGGAGTGCTCTAACTGAATTTGGATTCTTCCAACCAAAATACCAGTGAAATCATCGTTGTCACAAGCATAGGTTCTTACCATGAAGATTTCTCCAGAGGAACTCTTATGCGCCCTATACACTGGGCAACGGCAGCAATTTGGACGATGATCGATCTTGATATCGTCCAAATTGGCTTGCATTGCAAAACGAAATTATAACAGGTGTTTTCAAGGGATGTGCGCAATAAACTCGGAGTGCAGCTATATCAAGTGCAAAGAGAGGTGTACCCCACACTTCAAAAATGTAACAATGGAAAAGGAAAATTTTCACACATGAAAGTAGCGCTCACCAAGTGACATGCAGAGTATATAATCAACTGGTATAAAATGCATTCACCCTTAATGGAAAGATATTCCTCATAGGCTGGTAAATGGAGGATAGAGATTCACTCTAGGGGATCCTCATAACAAACATCAGTATTCAAATGGAACGGATGATATCCCAAAGAACCTGAAAGATAAGTGCCTCTTTCCCCAATATGAATGGGCATGAAATGAGAGGCACCATTAAACACAGACCATGGTGTAGTACTTTTGGTAAAAACACACACTGGTTTTAATGCACAGATAAAACTTACAAGAAGTTAAAAGAACAAAAGCATGTCATATAAGACTTCATGGGATAACACAGATGGTATATCACCCAAAGATTCCTCGCAGCCACAGCAGATGGTATTGGAAGATGTGCACAGTCTCTCCAAGTGTCCAATAGCATGCAGGGTAACAGAGGGTGGTTGTGTCCAGACGTCCCAGGGTCAGTCACAAATTAAAAGCAAGAGCCACGCTTAACGCGTATCGGACCAAAGGTCTGTCAAAGTCAGAAAAATGTCTCTATGCACGTTGCCATATTTGCACCGCACACTGGTCCGTGCTGCGCATGCGTACGCTCTCCCGTGAAGGCGCATACCCGCAATAGCGTGCACTCGCAGGCGCGGTATGCGTATTTACGGTAGAGTTTATGTAGTCGTAGCGTGCGACTCATTCGTTACATATTTTCACAATTAATGTAGTTTATAGATCATGGTCCCTTTGATAATTTCTGAAAGTTTGGTTAATATAGAATGTCCCTGAGCTAAGGAATCCCTCTTTGTATCGTACGAAGGGTCTAACAGGAATCATACAGCAGTGTTTGGTACCCATCGGAAGAGTATTTAATTAGCAATATTCCGGTGTTGGTTTGGAGCGTATTAATCGCTCGTGCGAATAGTTATGGACATAAGAAGTTTATGTCCATTTCTACTATTTACTCATACTCAGGTATGCGGCGGGAAACCTAGTTCCCCACCCACCTGAGCTGTTTGAAATCGTCACAGCCCACCTGTATGAATTAACCTATGACCTTTTGTTGTGATACAGGGTCGAATTCCTTCATCCAATAGACAATGGGATTGTAGGGACTGTAGGATTGCATTGTGTGTGGGGCATAAATAGGCAGGCCGACCACATCCAGCTCTCACTCTTCAACGGTTCTCATTGCTGAAAATCGGGTGCTGGATGTCCAGGCGCATGCGATCGTTTACCCTTGTGCGTAAGTTTTTCTCCGTAATCATTGTCTTTCTGTGAGCCAATTTCTCTCATCTCATCTCTCTCTCTCTCTCTCTTTCCCTTCTCTTTCTCTCGTATCTCCCCTAGACTAGTATTGTATTGTATTAGATAGTATTGTATTTTGGTTAGGAAGTCTTTGTTATATTGTAGTGTATCATTTGTACTGTTATCCCCTTTTTACAAGTATACTAGATATAATACAGTTAATAGGCTTTGGACCCTAAACCAGTATCTGTGTATTTCCTATAGTGTTAAGTGTTCACTTGAGCGTCGGTGACGCTCAAGCAGCTTTGTAGTTAGTCAGGTTACACAAGGTTGCACTTACACCCTGTATTCACATTAAGGTATTCCGTGTATTTCATTGGTATAAGGTTTAGACATAAAGGTATAGCGTTGTGAGCGTCTGCGCCGCTGGTGATCTCCTCGTGGTCTCGAGCGTCCGCTACGCCATAGCGAATCATTACTCTAGTCATAGCCAATAACGTGTCCTGTGATCGCTGGGCCGTGAGCGAACGTGACGCTTGAGCGTCTCGCCTACGGCTGAGCGATCGTTACGCAACTAGCGTACCATTACGGTACTTCTTAAGTAAACAGCGTACAGTGTTCTTAGCTTCATAAAGGGTTGTTTATACGACAAGGGAATTTAGCATTGACAATTGGGGACTCGTCCTATCCTTCTCATATCTGCACTAGGTAGATCAGCGGACATTATCCCCCCAGCAAAGGGTGGGAGGTTGTCTCGCAGTGCTGACGGGATAAGCGTCTGCTTCGCTTAGATAAAGAGTGCTGAAGGAATCCGGGAACCGGAAGTAAGAACAAAACGCTTGTGTCTTTTAAAACTGTTTTATTTCTCTTCTGTCTTGCGTATACACGCACACATACATTTATCTGCATTTCTTTTTCAAATTTCGTATATCACTATTCCTGTTTGCCAAGTTTTATAGTTGATAGAAAGTGCAAAAAGAGATTTGCTGTTATTTCATAGTAGAGGTAATAGTTAAAGTATAGACCAACACACGGCTTGTCTGGGAGATAAGACAGTCAGTGTGGTGTGCGGTAGATGATCAGGGATCATCTACATTGATAAAGGTAGAAATTGTGTTACGGTGGATCTTTGTTTTGCGTACACGTGTCCCTAACAAAAGACTTGCGTACGCAATCCAAACGGCAGACGCACGCAGCGTACATTACGCAACGTAGCGTCTGGTTACGCCCACGTAGCTCAAGTCACGAAAAGTTGAATTAGCGCAAAGCGATAATTAGCGCAAAGGCGATAAGTAACGCACAGCGGTAAATAACGCAAATCTATTTTTGGAAAATCTGAAATTTAGCTTAACAGATCCTGCTCCTAATTAGTAACACTGTTGGACTGAAGACAATTTCTGCGCAGAAATAGATATAGAAACAAAAGTGTACATGTGTTGAGTGAGTGTGGTTTTGTATACAAAAGTTTATATAACTTTAAGGTGGAACCAAAAGGAAAGTCGGGTACTCGTCAAGGGACACACGTGTAAGTGACATATACGGTGGCTAGGGAGGCATCCCTGGTTAAATAATATTTGAGCATTAGAGTATAGCGGACCATAAGGTAACAGACCAGGAGGTCATTAACAGAAGGTAACAAGACCAGGAGGTCGTAAGGTACTAAAGAGGTCCGCTATAAAAGTCCAGTGGCACAACGCCTGGGGTGTTGGTGCAGAACCCATATAGGCCATAAGCTCTTGCTGAAGGAATCGCGGCCGGAAACATCGATTCCATTGATCTTTCAGTACATGACAAGTAGTGCTTATGTACTGAACGATTGGACCGCACGTAATTGTGTGCAGTAGTTAGTAATCTGACCTAATACCATTAGAGTAAAGTGGTCACAAACGCTATCTGTACATTCTGACGTGATTTGTGTAATTTTTTATTTTTGGAAGGGAAGTTCGCTGGTCACTCAGGAACTATCTAACAACCCCACCTTTACTGGAAAGAGTAAGTGTCCTGCGGGTAACCCTCATATGTTCCAGTAAACTGAAGGTTCCATAGGGGCCCTGTATCGAGTACGCCAGCACCATATCGGTGTGATCAGGTCGTATTGGTCGAGGTGGGCGAGTGAGTGGGGTACTCGGTAAACCGCCACCGCCGGCCTATTTTTGGACAATTTGGTTTGCTGTAAGGGTTCGCTGAAAACCTTGAGATAAAGATCCAAGGAGGAATAAGCAACACCTGCAGAATTATGGGGGCCAGTTGCTCAGGTAGGGGGCGATCAACCCTGGTTCAGGTTGATTCTGTGAACCGACCAGTTGGGTCGGCACGATATGTAATGTGTGAAAAATATGGAAGTCACACCAAATCTTTATGTGATGAATGGGAGAGAATGACTGTACAAGACAGGGACAAATTCCCAAGAATAGGTAGCTTCAGTCCAGACGTGTTACAAAATTTAAGGAGGAGGATATGTCTCGTAAAATCATCAAAGAGACGAATTCAGCATCATGATTACTTACAGTTATGGCACCAGGAAGGTGAGATACAGAGAGGTTTGGCTCTGGCGGAGGGATCTGGGGCAGTCAGGAAGCTGATAGCCACAGCTCCACCTCCACCATACATTGCAGGAGAGAAGTTGATTACGGAGAGAAACGCACTGGATTGTAAAACACAAACTCTTAGTAACCCTGTAAATGTTAATGATGTTAACCAAATAACTCATGCAAGTATTAACCCGTGCAAGATGTACCCTGTTTTGAACCTTCCTCAGGAGTGTGATCAAGAAGAAGATTCGGCAACAATTTCAGCGCTCTCTCTAGCGGCCACCATATCAGAAACCACAGTAGGAACTGCACCACCCACGAGATTAGTGAAGGCCCCTAGCGGAGGGATAGGTGAGGTCGTGTCAACGGGTAAGTACGGCACCATGCACTGCACTGAAACAATTGTACCACAAGTTGTAGAATCTACGCAGAATGAGGCTGTTAGAATTGCTCCTGTAAAGGTGATAGTAGTTCCCAATGGGAAAACAGATGCATCAGGAGCCACACCCGTCAGGAACATTGCCATGTATTGCCCGTTCACTAGAATGGAATTGAGGACCATAGTGTCTGAATTCCCAGACCCCAGAAAAGATTTAGTGGCAAGCCAAAAATACATCAGGGATCTAGGAAACACTTTAGAGCCCAATAATAAGGATTGGCAGATAGTGCTAAGAGCTTGCTTACCTTCCAATGTCGACTCAGTTAAATTCTTGGCTGATTGTGGACTAGATAAAGATGTACCGCTTACAGATGTGTACGACCAGGATAATGTAAAAAGGATAAATTTACAGCTAAAGGAGTATTTCCCAGCCGTTGTTAAATGGAATAAAATATTTTCCATTAAGCAAAAGGAGTCCGAAAAGGCAGCAGAATATTTCCACCGGGCACTATCAGAAATGGCAAAATACACTGGTATAGAAGACATTAAGACCAACCCAAACCATCGAGAAGTAGCAGTATCTGTACTGATGGATGGTTTGAAAGAAACATTAAAAGCTAGGGTACAGACCACACAACCATGTTGGCGAGGTCTGTCAGTGTCCACCTTGAGAGAGGCTGCTGTTGATCACGACAAAAACATCACTAGACACAGGGAGTCGCAAAGTGATAAGTTGATGTCCGTAAGTATACAGGCGCTGACCACAAGGCAGCCTGCGTATGTACCACCGAATCCTGTGGGTAAGGCAAGTGTAATAACATGTTTTTCTTGTAACAGACCGGGACACTTTGCACGAGAATGTAGAACAAAGAATGTACAAAGATCTTTTCAACCCCCTAGACAACAACACAACACACGACATTGGGAGCAGGGTCCACAGAGGCGGAGTTTTGAGCCACATACAGGGGAAACAAAAAGATATCCCCCGAACAGAGACTGGCAGGCCTCTGGTAGTTCCCAGCTAACTCCCCCACAAGTAGTTGCTGCCAATGGGATTCAGGGAGGTCAGCATACCCAATAGGGGTGTGGCCACACCTGTAATCTGCAGCCAGTTAAATTGATTGCCAGTCTTGGAAGCGAACCAGAGATTGCAATCAATGTAGCTGGTAAAACTTTAAACTTTCTTGTAGACACAGGGGCGGCCAAGTCAGTGATAAATTCGACAGTGGGCATGAGAACCACTGGTAGGACAATTCCAGCCATGGGAGTAACAGGAGTAGTCCAGCACTACCCTGTTAGCAAACCAGCCGAGATTACAATAGGGCCTTTGCATACCAAGCATTCCTTTTTGCTGGCTGCATCGGCACCAACTAATCTCCTGGGGAGAGACCTACTATGTAAAATGGGTTGCGTCATTTATTGTACTCCTGAAGGTGTATTCTTGGACATTCCTGAGAATCACACTCAGGAGGTACGAGACATGTTAGACTCCCCATCAAAATTAATGTCACATTCCATTATGACAAATAGGAACCCATCCCAAGTAGAAGAGATGACATCTCAGATACCAGAGTCACTTTGGACAAAAGATGGACAGGACATTGGATTAATGGCAAACGTAGCTCCAGTAGTTGTACAAGTAAAAGATGGTAGGATAGCTCCAAAAATCCCACAGTATCCTCTGAAGCCAGAGGTGGAGTTAGGAGTTTTCCCAGTAATAGAGCGCTTGCTACAACAGGGCATTCTAGTAAGAACGTCCAGCACAGCCAATAGTCCCATCTTCCCTGTTAAAAAGAGTGGGGGGAGGGGTTACAGGCTAGTGCAGGATCTAAGGGGGATTAACAAAATAGTTGAGAGTCAGTTCCCCGTAGTGCCTAATCCAGCTGTCATCCTAATGCAAATTCCTCCCACTGCCAAATTTTTCACTGTTATTGACCTCTGCTCCGCTTTCTTTTCGGTACCTCTGCACCCTGACAGCCAATATTTGTTTGCATTCACATACAGAGGAGTCCAATACACGTGGACTCGGTTACCCCAAGGTTTCATAGATAGTCCAAGTATATTTTCTCAGGCTTTGCATGATTGTTTACAGTCTTTCCAACCAGACAGTGGATCAGTATTGATACAGTATGTGGACGATTTATTACTGTGTTCAGATTCACTGGAAGCATCTCTGAAGGATACGAAACAGCTCCTGTTTCATCTTTCAGACACAGGTCACAAGGTTTCCAAAGACAAGTTGCAATTATGCCAGACTAAGGTAAAATATTTGGGACACTGTCTAACACAAGGACTGAGACACCTGACCGCTGATAGAATCCAAGCCATTAGAGACATGACACTGCCACAAACCCAGCAACAGATCAGGACGTTTTTAGGAATGTGTGGGTATTGCCGTAATTGGATCCCAGGGTTTTCCATATTGGCGTTACCTTTGCAGGAAATGGTCTCTTCAAACAAACCCGATCGGATTTCGCATACAGACGAATCCGAAACAGCATTTGAGAGACTCAAACAGTGCCTAACGCAGGCACCAGCACTAGGTATGCCAGACTATGGGAAACCCTTTGAACTATACGGAACAGAAAGTGCTGGGTGCGCAGCAGGTGTACTAACCCAAAAACACGGTGACGCCAGCAGGCCAATTGCATACTACAGCGCCCAGCTAGACACGGTAGCGCGATCCCTCCCCACATGCTTGCGTAGCGTTGCGGCGATAGCATTGCTAGTGACAAAAAGCGAAGATGTCGTGCTAGGCCACAAACTCACAATCCATACACCGCATGCGGTATCTGCCTTATTGAATTCTGCCCAAACCAGACACGTCTCATCAGCAAGGTTTACAAGATGGGAATTGGCATTAATGGCCCCAGTAAACATCACCATAAGGAGATGCAGTGCATTAAATCCTGCAACATTTCTCCCAGGTGTGCCTGGTCAGACACAAAGGGTGGAAGGTGAGAGTGATGGGGAAGGAGGATTTAATGCAAAGGGAGATACACATGATTGTATGGAATATTTGACCCAAAATTTTACCGCAAGGCCTGACATCAGTGACAACCCACTGGAAGATGCAGAACTAACGTTCTACACGGACGGTAGTTGTCATAGACAGTCAGACTCGGGAGACTTGTGTACTGGATACGCAGTCGTAGATGACCAAGGCACCATAGAAGCGGAACCGCTAGGCCCACCTCACTCAGCCCAGGTTGCTGAACTGGTCGCCCTAACCAGAGCATGTGAATTGGCTAAGGGTAAGTCAGCCAATATCTACACCGATTCTAGATACGCCTTCGGGGTAGTACATGATTTCGGAGCCCTATGGCGGCTCAGAAATTTCATGACGGCGGCTGGTACACCGATAGCGCATGCAGCTCACATAAAAAGGCTTCTAACAGCGATACAGGAACCCGACAGAGTGGCTGTTATCAAATGTAAAGCACATACATATAGCCAAGACCCAATATCCCTTGGTAACAGCCGAGCAGACGAAGCCGCAAAGCTTGCAGCTGCTACCCCCATACAGACAGACACCACACAACTGATGGTATTTAATACCATCAACACACAAAAGTTGTGTGAGATGCAGAATTTGTGTTCCACACAGGAAAGAGCAGTCTGGAAGGCAAAGGGATATGGCCAGGAGTCCTCAGGGCTCTGGACGGATGGACATGGTAAACCAGTGGCCCCCAGGGCATACCTTCCATGTCTGGCTGAAGCAGCTCACGGGCTGACTCATCTAGGCAAGGAGGGGATGTGCAAATTGGTAAGAGCATACTGGTGCGCCCCAGGATTCTCCTCTCATGCGAGTAAAAGAGCAATGTCATGCCTTACCTGTCTGAGAAAGAATATTGGAAAAGCAATACCTACAGAACCATCCCATATCCCACCTGCCGGCGGCCCTTTCCAGGTAATACAAATTGACTTCATTCAATTACCCCCATGTCAAAATTTGAAATATGTACTTGTTTGTATAGATGTTTTCTCGAATTGGGTCGAAGCTTTCCCAGCAGCTACAAATACCGCTATGTTTACAGCTAAGAAAATTGTGCAGGAATTTGTATGTAGATATGGTATCCCTAGAATCATTGAAAGTGATAGGGGTACCCATTTTACAGGTGATGTCTTTCAAGGAATGTGTAAGTTGATGGGAATTGATAGCAAGCTGCACACTCCGTACCGTCCACAGGCGAGCGCGAAGGTCGAAAGAGTGAACAGCACTATTAAAAATAAATTGAGTAAAGTAATGGCAGAGACAGGATTGACGTGGCCAGAAGCTTTACCCATTGTTTTGTATAGCATCAGAACCACTCCCAGGTCCCCTCTTAATCTGTCTCCTTTTGAAATCTTGTTTGGTCGACAACCGCATGTCATGATTAACCCCCAGGATGATTTGAAATGTAACAATGAAGTAACTGTAAAGTACTTGATTAACATGAGTAAGCAGTTGAGGAATCAAAATGATAATCTAAAATTGATGATTCCTGATTTACCAGATAGTAATTGTCATGACATTGAACCTGGGGATTATGTAATGATACGAAATTTTCTACGCTCAGGTTGTCTTATTGATAGATGGGAAGGACCATACCAGGTCTTATTGACTAGCACCACAGCATTGAAGGTGGCTGAGAGAGAGACTTGGGTCCATTCATCCCACTGCAAGAAGGTTGCTGATCCCGAGAAGTCCCGTGATAAGGAACAGACGGTAGAGGTTGTATCACTAGAGTGTCTGTTCCAGGAGGACTGAGGCGGCACCTGAGCCTTGAAGACCGAAAGCAGTTGTCGACTCCCTTCTCCCTTTTATTGTTTTTCTCCACTTCCCATCCCCTCTTCCTTGAAATTTCTTTTTTCCCCCTCCTCATTCTTCTCTATTTCCTCCTCAAAGATGGACTTGCCCCAAGAGACTGTGATCCGGATTTTGATGTTAACCATGATGTTGACCAGAGCAGTCTGTTCCGGCGAGAGTACCATAGAGGTCGAGAGAGGTTCTGGAATGGGTTCCGATTATGATGATGGAGGCGTAGTTTTCCAAGATCAACCAAACCAACAAGCAAAGGCGAGTATCAGAAAACGATCCGATAGAAGAAATTGTGATGGATTGTTAGCTGAAGAAAATTGTATCTGTAGGCTCTGTGATAATCTGGTTGAAGATGGATGCATAAAGAAATGCCAATCTAGTTTTAATATCCATATAGACCGGCATCCATTGAGTGACTATCACTCTTTAGTGGGTAACGTGTTAAACCAAACAGATTGTTGGGTATGCTCTCAAGTACCTCAGGGTCACAGCAAATCAGGGTTAGTACCATTTCCTTTAACGTTAGGGGAGGTACTTGAGCTAAATGGTGGGAGACCGGTGGACCGGAGGTTTAATATCTCCAGCCCTCCTAGTTTGAAGCTCCACCAATACCATGTGGATAGGTCCCTCTTATGTTTCAACATCTCCAATCCCAGAAAACCGGGAAATTGGGAAGTGTCATGGAGCAACCTTACCATGACCTTTTCACACAGAGCAGATAGAATGCCTACAGATACAGAGCTGGTACGCCACATAGCCAGTAGAGGAAAATCTTTCCGGTATCGATATACCTTAGGAAATAGGATTACTAGAGTTGGAGAGGTATCACCAGGATACTGTGCACATATCGTACAAACTGATACGTGCATTAAGCAGATGGAAGAATTAGGGTCAGGAGATTTCACCTGGAAGGTTTGTAACATGGTCATGTCCTTCTCCGTCCCATATGTTCTCCCCGATGATGCATATTTCATATGCGGGAGAAAGGCGTACAAGTGGCTTGCCCCAAACTCTGAAGGATTGTGTTATATTGGAAAAGTATTGCCTGAAGTGATGACTGTTACACATGACAAAATGAAGGACATACACCGTGGTGCCCAAGCTCCTTATACTCACACTCATTACGAGCACCGAGTTAAAAGACAACTGTCAGAAAGGTTAGAGCATCCGGCCTCTGATCTTATCCATGAATCCACCGGGATTCAGGTCCTGGTCGCGTTAGATTTCACTCGCACCGCTCGGGGAGTGATGAATTATAGATACATTTCCGCACTCGCCAATTTGTTAGATAATATCACTGAAATGTATGATGACACGTTTAGATACACTGGAAGAGAACTTCAAGCGTACAAAACAGAACTAGTTCAGCATAGGATGGTTCTTAATTATCTTACAGCAGTAACAGGCGGATATTGTGTTACATTGGCAACACAGTACGGCATAAAGTGTTGCACTTATATCACGAATAGCACCGAGGATCCGGTAGAGGTCATAGACCAAAAGATGGACGACATTCTCCAATTAAAGTGGGAATTTCGCCGAAAACACAATCTCACCCTTGCTGCTGTAGGTAATGAGCTGACTGGTTGGGTGTCATGGTTGAACCCGCGAAATTGGTTCTCCAGTTTGGGGGACTGGGCTCAAGGAGTCATAATGGATGTTGGAAAGTTTCTACTATGTATCTTGGGTGTCGTTATATCGATTGGATTGATATTTAGATGCGGGCAGGCTTTAATGAGGTGCAAACAAAGTACAAGAGTGATGAGCTTGAGGAGTGAGGAAACCGTAATTAACCTGGATTTGATTTATGACCCAATGATAGAAACCAGGATGTGATGAAAATGCGATTATACGGTCCGTTTCTTTCACCTGTTTTTCTGCTTTTCTCCAAGATACAAAGACCCCCTTGGACGAGGAAGTTGACGAGACGCTATACAGACAACAGACAAGCACCAAAGATGAAGTTTTGACCACTTGAGAAATGGACACTTGATGAACTTTGCCATGGATCCCCAGTTTCCCTAGTACTTTTAAACTCACGCTAGCCCAACATTTTTTTGTAAATCCGATGGCTCTGACAAAGCTATTTGCTCATGCCCAAGGAGCAATACAGCGCAAAGAAGACGACTCTCAACAGATACCGAACACAACTTCGACGACAGATGTACATTTCCCTGACATAGAATATCATTGCATTTTCCATAAGTGTTCTTTATCTTCATCTCTACAACCCTCAGGTAATGACACACATAGACGATAGGGAATACAGGCACAGATATCAGCAACCACATACCTCCCCCATTCATGTATCATCAACTAAAATGTGCTCCCCATTTTGTTCAAAATCCGAAAAGAGCTCGGTAAAGTTTGACAGCCCATCCACAGACCTGTACCACAGGATAAGAAGGAATTCAAATGTATACTTCGCAATACCTCGAAGCTTGATTTACAACACGTACGGCACGATGATACATGACCCCCCAAACATGGATTCATACACACATGCTTCTGCTATCTCACTAGGTCATACCCTCTTCACACCTTCTCCTCTCTCCTCCCTTACCCAACCATGGAAATCAATTAACCCCTGACTTGCATTTTTCTCCTTAAATGTTTTGTGGCAGTTATTATTGACTGCCAAAGGGTGGACTGTCAAAGTCAGAAAAATGTCTCTATGCACGTTGCCATATTTGCACCGCACACTGGTCCGTGCTGCGCATGCGTACGCTCTCCCGTGAAGGCGCATACCCGCAATAGCGTGCACTCGCAGGCGCGGTATGCGTATTTACGGTAGAGTTTATGTAGTCGTAGCGTGCGACTCATTCGTTACATATTTTCACAATTAATGTAGTTTATAGATCATGGTCCCTTTGATAATTTCTGAAAGTTTGGTTAATATAGAAGGTCCCTGAGCTAAGGAATCCCTCTTTGTATCGTACGAAGGGTCTAACAGGAATCATACAGCAGTGTTTGGTACCCATCGGAAGAGTATTTAATTAGCAATATTCCGGTGTTGGTTTGGAGCGTATTAATCGCTCGTGCGAATAGTTATGGACATAAGAAGTTTATGTCCATTTCTACTATTTACTCATACTCAGGTATGCGGCGGGAAACCTAGTTCCCCACCCACCTGAGCTGTTTGAAATCGTCACAGCCCACCTGTATGAATCAACCTATGACCTTTTGTTGTGATACAGGGTCGAATTCCTTCATCCAATAGACAATGGGATTGTAGGGACTGTAGGATTGCATTGTGTGTGGGGCATAAATAGGCAGGCCGACCACATCCAGCTCTCACTCTTCAACGGTTCTCATTGCTGAAAATCGGGTGCTGGATGTCCAGGCGCATGCGATCGTTTACCCTTGTGCGTAAGTTTTTCTCCGTAATCATTGTCTTTCTGTGAGCCAATTTCTCTCATCTCATCTCTCTCTCTCTCTCTCTCTCTCTCTTTCCCTTCTCTTTCTCTCGTATCTCCCCTAGACTAGTATTGTATTGTATTAGATAGTATTGTATTTTGGTTAGGAAGTCTTTGTTATATTGTAGTGTATCATTTGTACTGTTATCCCCTTTTTACAAGTATACTAGATATAATACAGTTAATAGGCTTTGGACCCTAAACCAGTATCTGTGTATTTCCTATAGTGTTAAGTGTTCACTTGAGCGTCGGTGACGCTCAAGCAGCTTTGTAGTTAGTCAGGTTACACAAGGTTGCACTTACACCCTGTATTCACATTAAGGTATTCCGTGTATTTCATTGGTATAAGGTTTAGACATAAAGGTATAGCGTTGTGAGCGTCTGCGCCGCTGGTGATCTCCTCGTGGTCTCGAGCGTCCGCTACGCCATAGCGAATCATTACTCTAGTCATAGCCAATAACGTGTCCTGTGATCGCTGGGCCGTGAGCGAACGTGACGCTTGAGCGTCTCGCCTACGGCTGAGCGATCGTTACGCAACTAGCGTACCATTACGGTACTTCTTAAGTAAACAGCGTACAGTGTTCTTAGCTTCATAAAGGGTTGTTTATACGACAAGGGAATTTAGCATTGACAGGTCCTTCATCAGAAGCGTGGGTTATTGGCTCCAGAGTAGTGCTTTTAAACCTTACTGATTAATGGTCCCAGCTGTCTCCAATTGTCATCCACACATCGCGCTCCGTACAGCGCACATGCGCGATGACAACCGGAAACCGGAAGTCGTCGGTGCGGGTCACCTGCATTCCACATACCCGGAAGTCGTCAGATCGTCTTCCCTTTACCATACACCGCGGATATCCTTGCTGTTTACATGCGTTCCACTGACCAGGAAATGCACAGGACCGTCATCCAATCCTCTTAATGAATCATTCCTTTGCAGAAAAGTCTTGTATCAAATATGATAACAGAGTCCCGGACTGGTATAAATCCATATGTGTAATACATACAAAAGAAAAAAGAAATAGCAGCAATTACCAATGGTATGGACACAAATCTAGAATAAGAGACAGTATATAGGATAGGTGCTGAGATGAATTAATGAACTAGGTCAAAAAACATTTTAGTTTAAATTCACCGTTCAGGGACTGATTTGTGACTGACCCTGGGACATCTGGACACAACCACCCTCTGTTACCCTGCATGCTATTAGCCACTTGGAGAGACTGTGCACATCTTCCAATACCATCTGCTGTGGCTGCGAGGAATCTTTGGGTGATATACCATCTGTGTTATCCCATGAAGTCTTATATGACATGCTTTTGTTCTTTTAACTTCTTGTAAGTTTTATCTGTGCATTAAAACCAGTGCGTGTTTTTACCAAAAGTACTACACCATGGTCTGTGTTTAATGGTGCCTCTCATTTCATGCCCATTCATATTGGGGAAAGAGGCACTTATCTTTCAGGTTCTTTGGGATATCATCCGTTCCATTTGAATACTGATGTTTGTTATGAGGATCCCCTAGAGTGAATCTCTATCCTCCATTTACCAGCCTATGAGGAATATCTTTCCATTAAGGGTTAGTGCATTTCATACTAGTTGATTATATACTCTTGCATGTCACTTGGTGAGCGCTACTTTCATGTGTGAAAATTTTCCTTTTCCATTGCATTGCAAAACAAAAACAACGATGAATGACTGCGGGGCTGCACATCGCTCATCATTGGTGCATACACACTGAGCGACATGAACAATTTCTCATCATTAATGAACGAGAACGTTCATATCGCCCTGCAACATCAAACTGTGTAGGGAGCATTACAGACAATCAAAACATACTGTGTCCAGATGGCTTCATGTTGGAGAAAACTTGCTGCCTGTCTTTTTCACTACCACTTAGACTATGTATCTCTAATTTTAGAAATTCAATGTGTCCACCACTAAAGCAGAGATGGCGGCGCTCTTGATCTGTGCGTCCGTTATACCAATATAACTGAAATGTTGACCTTACAAAAGTCTTTGTAAGCATTTAAGCCTTGGTCATCACCTCCTTGATACATGCTGATCAGGTAGGATTCATCCCTAGCCGACAACAGGCTGATACTACTACAAAAGAAATATACTGTAGATATATCCATACGGACCTATCCTCAAAACACACCTATCAGCCCAGTTTAACATACCACAAACGTTGTTATGTAGCCGCTCCAAAAACAGGGTTCCTACGTACCTAGTACATTATAAGCAAACTAAGATGCAAAACTGAGAGAAAAAAAAAGTAGCAATGGGAAGAAATTAGCAAAGAAGAAGAAAAAGTAGTATAGCCGCGTACACATTCCAGGTTAAATAGGTAAAAGACAAAAGATAAATTAACCCACTATATGTCAACTAAGATAATGATGATTAAGGTCACAGCACAGGAATCTCTAGGTGCTTCTCTCGCCATGTGGAAAACAAGGGATAAGTGTTTGAGGGCACATCTGTACATCTCATTTATGCAATTATCATAAATCCACTCTTTCCCAGTTGATGGTAGCATTAGACACCAAAAAGTTTTCTATAGGATCTCTTGGTCTATTATGTGTCACACTTGCCATGCTGTAGGTTTTAGTATAACTTTAGCTTGCAGTGCTGAAACCATGAATTGTAAGCATTCTGCATTGGTTTTAGTCAGTGTTTTTATTCCAAAGCATTTACCATTAAAAACTGCCTGAGACCATTGTGCCCTTTGTTGCTATTGGGGCTAATTCAGACCGGATCACTAGGCTGCGTTTTTGTACAGCAGGCGATCAGGTCTAGACTGCACATGCGTATGCACCGCAATGCGCAGGCGCGTCGTACGGGTACAAAGCGGATCACCGCTCAGTGATGGGTTTGTGCAAAGAATCCATTCGCAAGAAGATTTTCCATTCGCCAAGAAGAAGGCGTTTGTGGGTGGCAACCGACCGTTTTCTGGGAGTGGTTGGAAAAACGCAGGCGTGTCCAAGCGTTTGCAAGGAGGTTTCCGGACGTCAATTCCGGTCCCGAACAGGCTGATGTGATCGCAGTGGCTGAATAAGTCCTGGGCTGTGCAGAGACTGCACAAGATCTGTTTGTACAGCTCTGCTACACATACGTTCGCACACTTACACAGCTAAAATACACTCCCCCTGTAGGCTGCGACAATCTGTCCGCAGCAGTGCAAAAATCGCCTGCTAGCGATCAGGTCTGAATTAGGCCCATTGTTCTTTAAATTAATGGAACCACTGGTAGCAAGGATTTGAAATAATGCAGATATTCTTGTTGTTGGAGTAAGCCTCGAGAGCAAAAGGTTTCTATATGCGGTCCTTCTGACAATTACAAAATATCACACTTCAATTGTTTTCTTATATAACAATATTCAACATTATGGGCAGTTCCATCACTAAGAAAAATATCCAATCCAACTTCTAATCTACACTAAAATGGCAACAAAATGTGGACATGAACATTACACCCATGTGTGTATGTAGAAAACCTAATTTCAAAACCATGTTAATAAGATAGAGTTGGTCCCCCTTTGCTGCCACAGCGATCTCCACTTTTCTGAGAAGACTGTTTTGGAACTGTTTTTGGAGCTGCAGGCATCACATCCATTCAACCTCAAGAACATAAGCGCGTTCAGGCACTGATGTTGAGCAATATGGTATGTCCCACAGACTGCATCCCAATTCATCCCAGAAGGTGTTTAGTAGGGTTGAGATCAATGTACTGTGCAATCCAGTCAAGTTCTTCCACACCAAACTCTGCAAACATTATTTTGTTGGACGTGGCTTTGTATATGTAGGCAATGCCATACTGAAAAATGGTCCTTCCGCAAAATTATTGCCTCAAAGTTGGAAGGAGACAATTCTGTAGAATGTCATTATACGCTGTAGTAAAATTTTCCTTATTTGACATGAATTAAGGCCAAATAATATAATTTCCAGAAGGAAATCTGCTTCGGCGCTAGCCCAGGGGCTTGTCTCCGATAGCTGCTACTATACACGAATAGCCAATTCAAGAATATACAACAGAAAGAATATATTAGAAGCTAAAAATTCAAATCCTGGTATCAAATTAGAAAATATATTTAATATGTTCAATATATGACAGTAATTAAAAGTGTGTAAGACAAATTGAAAAATTCGGTCATGCTAATACATTTCTCATGAAGGAACCTAAAAACTGTCCCGTGCAATTGTGCAGACTTTCTAAGGCCAAATAATATCTGAATATTATTCCTCCTGAGAATTATACCTCCTCCACTGAACTATACATTCAAACAAGAAGCGTTCCCCTGGAATCCGCCAACCGCAGATCTGTACATCAGCTTGCCTAATTGTGAAGCATGATTCAACACTCTAGAGAACTTGTTCTACTGTGCCAGAGTATAATTGCAGTGTGTCACACCAACCTTTCACCTGAGGCATGTATGCAGCTGCTCAAATCATGAAAACCCCTTTTTAGTAGGCTCTTGATTAACAGAACTTTTGCGGATATTGCTTCAAGAGATAGTTTGGAACTTAACAGACCATATTAACACGCCAAGTACTTCAGCACTTGGCAGTCCTGTTGCGTGAGCTTGTATACATTACCACTTCAATTACAGCACAATAATAGCACTTGCTATTGACCAGAGCTGCTCTTACAGGGCAGAATTTTTACAAAAAGACTTAGAAATGTGGCAACCTATGATAGTGCCACGTTTAAAGTCTGACTACTACAAATAATATTTGATATTGAGATTGCATAGCCCTTTTCCTGATTTCATGCACCCGATAGCACTGTTGGATACTTTGTGTTCTTCTGATTTCAATTTATGCTACTACATTGGTGACCCATAATATTGAATATATTTGTTGATGAATAAGTCTGGAAATGGTATCTCTGAGTTTATTTTTGTAATTATTGGAGGATATAGCAAAGGTCTAGATTTTTTTTTTTAGATTGTTTTGGATTTAAATCCATTTTTCTATTGCCTGCAACATATAGCTAATTAAAATAAAAAATATAAAGTATTAATAAAAAGGTGTAACGCTGTGCCATAAGGTGTACTATTTTACTTATTATTTGGGACTTCGCACTACAATATGGGCATATCTGCATGCCATAATTAACTGTATAAAAAATTACAGTGCAAGCTACAGTTTAAGGACATTTTTTTTTTTGCATCAACAACTTAATAGAACCTTTTTTTCTTCTTTTTTCATATAACTGGCTGCACAATGATGACTTAACATTTTTAAAATTATTACTGAAGCATTAACACCACGAAATTGACAATACTCATCAAAGCCTACCGAGCACAAACTCCTTTGTGGTCATTATTCTACCATTATGCAGATTCAGCACACCATTATGGCATTCTGTTGAGTGGTTCAGGTAATGCACTGTCAATGGGATGGCCACTGACATAAATGATTGACAAAGACATAAATGCACTCTGCACACAAGCTTTGCATGCTCCACAAGATTTTCCTTCGACTGCCAAATAACTTAAAAATAGACATGAACAGAACAGTTTCATATTTATTCAACATGTGTTTTGTACCAAAAAAAATAAGATTTTACTTACCGATAAATCTATTTCTCGTAGTCCGTAGTGGATGCTGGGGACTCCGTCAGGACCATGGGGATTAGCGGCTCCGCAGGAGACAGGGCACAAAAATAAAGCTTTAGGATCAGGTGGTGTGCACTGGCTCCTCCCCCTAAGACCCTCCTCCAAGCCTCAGTTAGGATACTGTGCCCGGACGAGCGTACACAATAAGGAAGGATTTTGAATCCCGGGTAAGACTCATACCAGCCACACAGTACAACTTGTGATCTGAACCCAGTTAACAGTATGACAACGTAGGAGCCTCTGAACAGACGGCTCACAACAAGAACAACCCGATATTTTTTGTAACAATAACGATGTACAAGTATTGCAGACAATCCGCACTTGGGATGGGCGCCCAGCATCCACTACGGACTACGAGAAATAGATTTATCGGTAAGTAAAATCTTATTTTCTCTAAACGTCCTAGTGGATGCTGGGGACTCCGTCAGGACCATGGGGATTATACCAAAGCTCCCAAACGGGCGGGAGAGTGCGGATGACTCTGCAGCACCGAATGAGAGAACTCCAGGTCCTCTTTAGCCAGGGTATCAAATTTGTAGAATTTTACAAACGTGTTCTCCCCCGACCACGTAGCTGCTCGGCAGAGTTGTAATGCCGAGACCCCTCGGGCAGCCGCCCAGGATGAGCCCACCTTCCTTGTGGAATGGGCCTTGACAGATTTAGGCTGTGGCAGGCCTGCCACAGAATGTGCAAGTTGAATTGTGCTACAAATCCAACGAGCAATCGTCTGCTTAGAAGCAGGAGCACCCAACTTGTTGGGTGCATACAGTATAAACAGCGAGTCAGATTTTCTGACTCCAGCCGTCCTTGAAATATATATTTTCAATGCCCTGACAACGTCCAGCAACTTGGAATCCTCCAAATCGCTAGTAGCCGCAGGCACCACAATAGGCTGGTTCAGGTGAAACGCTGACACCACCTTAGGCAGAAAATGAGGACGCGTCCTTAGTTCTGCCCTGTCCGAATGGAAAATCAGATATGGGCTTTTATACGATAAAGCCGCCAATTCTGACACTCTCCTGGCTGAAGCCAGGGCCAGTAGCATGGTTACTTTCCATGTAAGATATTTCAAATCCGCCGATTTGAGTGGCTCAAACCAATGGGATTTTAGAAAATCCAAAACTACATTAAGGTCCCACGGAGCCACTGGGGGCACAATCGGGGGCTGTATATGCAGTACTCCTTTTACAAAAGTCTGGACTTCAGGAACTGAAGCCAATTCTTTCTGGAAGAAAATCGACAGGGCCGAAATTTGAACCTTAATGGACCCCAACTTGAGGCCCATAGACAATCCTGTTTGCAGGAAATGTAGGAATCGACCCAATTGAAATTCCTCCGTGGGGGCCTTCCTGGCCTCGCACCACGCAACATATTTTCTCCAAATGCGGTGATAATGTTGTGCAGTCACCTCCTTCCTGGCTTTAACCAGTGTAGGGATGACCTCTTCCGGAATGCCTTTTTCCCTTAGAATTCGGCGTTCAACCGCCACGCCGTCAAACGCAGCCGCGGTAAGTCTTGGAATAGACACGGTCCCTGCTGAATCAGGTCCCGTCTTAGAGGTAGAGGCCACGGATTTTCCGTGAGCATCTCCTGAAGTTCCGGGTACCAAGTTCTTCTTGGCCAATCCGGAGCCACGAGTATCGTTCTTACTCCCCTTTGCCATATAATTCTCAGTACTTTGGGTATGAGAGGCAGAGGAGGAAACACATAGACTGACTGGAACACCCACGGTGTTACCAGAGCGTCCACAGCTATTGCCTGAGGGTCTCTTGACCTGGCGCAATACCTGTCCAGTTTTTTGTTGAGGCGAGACGCCATCATATCCACCTTTGGTTTTTCCCAACGGTTCACAATCATGTGGAAGACTTCTGGATGAAGTCCCCACTCTCATGGGTGTAGATCGTGTCTGCTGAGGAAGTCTGCTTCCCAGTTGTCCACTCCCGGAATGAACACTGCTGACAGTGCTATCACATGATCTTCCGCCCAGCGAAGAATCCTTGCAGCTTCTGCCATTGCTCTCCTGCTTCTTGTGCCGCCCTGTCTGTTTACGTGGGCGACTGCCGTGATGTTGTCCGACTGGATCAACACCGGCCGACCCTGAAGCAGGGGTTTTGCCAGGCTTAGAGCATTGTAAATCGCTCTTAGCTCCAGTATATTTATGTGAAGAGACATCTCCAGGCTTGACCATACTCCCTGGAAGTTTCTTCCCTGTGTGACCGCTCCCCAGCCTCTCAGACTGGCATCCGTGGTCACCAGGACCCAGTCCTGTATGCCGAATCTGCGGCCTTGTAACAGATGAGCACTCTGTAACCACCACAGAAGAGACACCCTTGTCCGTGGCGATAAGGTTATCCGCTGATGCATCTGCAGATGCGATCCGGACCATTTGTCCAGCAGATCCCACTGAAAAGTTCGTGCGTGGAATCTGCCGAATGGGATTGCTTCGTAAGAAGCCACCATCTTTCCCAGGACTCTTGTGCATTGATGCACAGACACTTTTCCTGGTTTTAGGAGGTTCCTGACAAGTTCGGATAACTCCCTGGCTTTCTCCTCCGGAAGAAACACCTTTCTCTGAACCGTGTCCAGAATCATTCCCAGGAACAGCAGACGTGTTGTCGGGGTCAACTGAGATTTTGGGAAATTCAGAATCCACCCGTGTTGTTGCAGCACTACTTGGGTTAGTGCTACTCCGTCCTCCAGCTGTTCTCTGGACCTTGCCCTTATCAGGAGATCGTCCAAGTAAGGGATAATTAATACGCCTTTTCTTCGTAGAAGAAACATCATTTCGGCCATTACCTTGGTAAAGACCCGAGGTGCCGTGGACAATCCAAACAGCAGCGTCTGAAACTGATAATGACAGTTTTGCACCACGAACCTGAGGTACCCTTGATGTGAAGGGCAAATTGGGACATGCAGGTATGCATCCTTGATGTCCAGGGACACCATAAAGTCCCCTTCTTCCAGATTCGCTATCACTGCTCTGAGTGACTCCATCTTGAACTTGAATTTTTGTATGTACAGGTTCAAAGATTTCAGATTTAGAATAGGTCTTACTGAGCCGTCCGGCTTCGGTACCACAAATAGTGTGGAATAATACCCCTTTCCCTGTTGTAGGAGGGGTACCTTGACTATCACCTGCTGAGAATACAGCTTGTGAATGGCTTCCAATACCGTCGCCCTGTCTGAGGGAGACGTTGGCAGAGCAGACTTTAGGAACCGGCGAGGGGGAGACTTCTCGAATTCCAACCTGTAACCCTGAGATATTATCTGCAGGATCCAGGGGTCCACCTGTGAGCAAGCCCACTGCGCGCTGAAATTCTTGAGTCGACCCCCCACCGTTTCTGAGTCCGCTTGTAAAGCCCCAGCGTCATGCTGAGGGCTTTGCAGAACCCGCGGAGGGCTTCTGTTCCTGGGAAGGAGCTGCTTGCTGCCCTCTCTTACCCTTTCCTCTGCCTCGGGGCAGATATGACTGTCCTTTTGCCCGCTTGTTCTTATAGGACCGAAAGGACTGCGGCTGAAAAGACTGTCTTTTTCTGTTGGGAGGGGGTCTGAGGTAAAAAGGTGGATTTCCCGGCCGTTGCCGTGGCCACCAGATCCGATAGACCGACGCCAAATAATTCCTCCCCTTTATACGGCAATACTTCCATATGCCGTTTGGAATCCGCATCACCTGACCACTGTCGTGTCCATAAACTTCTTCTGGCAGATATGGACATCGCACTTACTCTCGATGCCAGAATGCAAATATCCCTCTGAGCATCTCGCATATAAAGAAAAGCATCCTTTAATTGCTCTAAAGTCTGTAAAATACTGTCCCCATCCAGGGTATCAATATTTTCAGTCAGGGAATCCGACCAGATCACCCCAGCACTGCACATCCAGGCTGAGGCGATGGCTGGTCGCAGTATAACACCAGTATGTGTGTATATACTTTTTAGGGTAGTTTCCAGCCTCCTATCAGCTGGATCCTTGAGGGCGGCCGTATCAGGAGACGGTAACGCCACTTGTTTTGATAAGCGTGTGAGCGCCTTATCCACCTTAGGGGGTGTTTCCCAGCGCGCCCTAACCTCTGGCGGGAAAGGGTATAATGCCAATAACTTTTTTGAAATTAGCACTTTTCTATCTGGGTTAACCCACGCTTCATCACATACATCATTCAATTCCTCTGATTCAGGAAAAACTACAGGTAGTTTTTTCACCCCCCACATAATACCTCTTTTTGTGGTACTTGCAGTATCAGAGATATGCAAAGCCTCCTTCATTGCCGTGATCATATAACGCGTGGCCCTACTTGAAAATACGTTTGTTTCATCACCGTCGACACTAGATTCAGTGTCCGTGTCTGGGTCTGTGTCGACCGACTGAGGTAAAGGGCGTTTTACAGCCCCTGACGGTGTCTGAGACGCCTGGGCAGGTACCAACTGGTTTTCCGTCCGTCTCATGTCGTCAACTGTGTAATGTGCTGACATTATCACGTAATTCCATAAACAAAGCCATCCATTCCGGTGTCGACTCCCTGGGGGGTGACATCACCATTATCGGCAATTGCTCTGCCTCCACACCAACATCGTCCTCATACATGTCGACACACACGTACCGACACACAGCAGACACACAGGGAATGCTCTATTGAAGACAGGACCCCACTAGCCCTTTGGGGAGACAGAGGGAGAGACAGAGGGAGAGTTTGCCAGCACACACCCAAGCGCTATAATATATATGGGAACAACCTTATATAAGTGTTGTATCCTTATAGCAGCTTAAATATATAAAATATCGCCAAAAAAAGTGCCCCCCCTCTCTGTTTTACCCTGTTTCTGTAGTGCAGTGCAGGGGAGAGTCCTGGGAGCCTTCCTCACAGCGGAGCTGAGCAGGAAAATGGCGCTGTGTGCTGAGGAGAATAAGCCCCGCCCCCTATTCCGGCGGGCTTTTCTCCCGGAGTTTGAGATATCTGGCAGGGGTTAAATACATCCATATAGCCTCAAGGGCTATATGTGATGTATTTTTTAGCCATAAAAAGTATTATACATTGCTGCCCAGGGCGCCCCCAGCAGCGCCCTGCACCCTCCGTGACCTAATGGTGTGAAGTGTGTGACAACAATGGCGCACAGCTGCAGTGCTGTGCGCTACCTTCATGAAGACTGAAAAGCCTTCTGCCGCCGGTTTCTGGACCTTCAATCTTCAGCATCTGCAAGGGGGGTCGGCGGCGCGGCTCCGGGACGAACCCCAGGGTGAGACCTGTGTTCCGACTCCCTCTGGAGCTAATGGTGTCCAGTAGCCTAAGAAGCCAATCCATCCTGCACGCAGGTGAGTTGAACTTCTCTCCCCTAAGTCCCTCGATGCAGTGAGCCTGTTGCCAGCAGGACTCACTGAAAATAAAAAACCTAAAACTTTTTCTAAGCAGCTCCTTAAGAGAGCCACCTAGATTGCACCCTGCTCGGACGGGCACAAAAACCTAACTGAGGCTTGGAGGAGGGTCATAGGGGGAGGAGCCAGTGCACACCACCTGATCCTAAAGCTTTATTTTTGTGCCCTGTCTCCTGCGGAGCCGCTAATCCCCATGGTCCTGACGGAGTCCCCAGCATCCACTAGGACGTTTAGAGAAATACACAGTATAATAGACAAATAAAAGAATTTATCAAAAGGTTTACTGCAGTCATTGTATATCCACTTAAGTTAGGATAGAAAAGTGTCTCTGTTTATCACATTTTAAAATTACAGTTAAATGAAGAATACAACACGAGAAGCTTACCGAGCAGTGATTACTGTCCTCTTCATCCTTTCCTTCATAGTAAAAATATACAAATGGTATCCATAAAAATACACAGAACAGAATCACCGAATAAAAGGCTAAAGAAAGAAAAAACAGCAAGTATTAATATACTCTATAATACACAACGATATGCATACGTACAGTATAAATGACCATGCAGTCTCAGAAATGTCTCGTGTACATTAAGCGGTCATATTCAAATATAAATGTGGAGATCACAAAAATAATTGAATTTTTTTTTTTAAAGTTATTCTGACATTAAATGTATTTTAAAGTGACTCTATAGCAAATTCTAGTATTTTCTACTCTATTAAAACTGAACGCACAGAATATTTATTTCTTGTGAGCAGCTGTGAATGTATTCCAATAAACAGAAATGCCCAGTTCCAAACTTCAAGTAATAGTGGGCTCCCATGTTATCTGTGGGTCAGGATATAAAGTAAGGGGGATTATCCAAACACTGACAAACCCTATGAAGGCCATGTAAATTGTGCACTACTGTTAAATAATACATAAAGTTCTATGATCATTTTTACAGAACTACATTTTATTCCTAAAACCGTTAACTTTTAAAACAAATCTACCAAGGTTGCTGCGTAAAGCACATACTGCATTAGTGGGTCAAGCTTTTAAAAGTGAGACACTGAACAACTAACTGAAATCAGAAATTGTACAGTCAGGCACTAAAACACTACAAGTGATCTCAACACCAACGTTTGTCAATGAAAGGGAGAAAAACCTGAAGATTAACAAGTAGAAGCAAAATTCCATAAAATATAGGATACAATACATGAAAATTTAAATTTCACATAACATCCTATATAATAAAAGGCTAAGGGCTAATACTGATCAGACTGTTTCACACTTCCTGTATATGGAGAGAAGGGGCTGGGGAGAGAGAGTTGGGGTAAGGGCAGATAGGTACTAGGTACCATTCTCTTCCATATTCTACACCCCCCACCATATACTATACCACTATACTCCTCTATATAGTGCCCCTATATACAGTGCACTGCCCTCTTCAATATACTGCTGCCACCATATACCGCATACTCTGCACTCCCTCTTCCATATAGGACAGGGGTGGCCAACCAGTCAGAGGCAAAGAGCAAAAAATCTTATTAGGTACGTCAAAGAGCTGGCATCAAGCCGAAGGCATGCATACATAAATGGGGTGTTTCCTTGTACCTGCTAGGCCACTTCTCTGGTAGAAAATACATTTAAAAAGCCAGAGCCAACATAAAAAATACATTTTAAAAAAGCCACCTCCACATAAAATAACTGAGGAAGAAAGATCCACATAAAATATATTGAAAAAGCCAGATTCACATAATACACTTCAATTCCCTCATATGTCACTCCAGCCAGCTCCTTCAAGTGTCACTCCTGCTAGCACACTCCCATGTCACTCCATCCAGCTCCCCCATGAGTCACTCCTGCCAGGACCCTCATGTGTCACTACAACCCCCCCAATACCTTGTGCCATTGCAGCAGCCCCTTATGGGTCCTCTGTTTGCCAGTGGGTGTCTCACCTCTAGTATCTGGCTCCCTCAGTTCTCAGCCCCCATAGTGCTGCTGCCTATCTGGCTGGATTGCAGCAGTTTCTGGATCTGTTGTGGAATGTCAGGAGCCACATTTGAATAACGAAAGAGCCGCATGCAGTTCAAGAGCCACAGGTTGGCCACGGCTGATATAGGAGTAATCTGCAAACCCAGGTTACTTGCCATCCTGGGACTCTGCAACAAGTAGCAGCAGTAACTAGAAAATGGATGCAGGAACCACCAGACAGTTCCACAGCACTTAGAGAGGCACGTGGGACACATGTGGCCACTTAACGGCAGAGAAGGAGGTGAATCAGTCCGGCAGTAAGGGGCGAGACCCTGTGTAGAGTATGCAGTGCGGCGACCAGAAGGAGGTGGTGTCATTTCTGGGGCTGCAGATGATGAGGACAAAGATACACGTCTCAGCTGCTTTACATAAACTGCACATCGATGCAGGGGCGAGGTCCTGTGCTAGCCACTCCCACACCCCGCACAGGACATGCCCAGACTCCTCAGGCCAGCTGCTGGTGACTACTGGTGTCTTCTACCCCCAGACAGGCTGGGAGCTGTGTGGTGACTGGTGAGCTTATAAGTGCCAGTACTGGTGCATATGGTGCACATTAAAGACTGCACATTACAGATATACTGTACAGCAATTACCAGCAGCAGGTCTTCCAATAACCAGGCAGCCCCTGTGTGAGTAGTGACCATCCCCCCTTCCTATAATCCGACCCTGGTGTCCATTTTGAAGGGCTTATGATTTGTTTTAGTATATTTATGCTGATAAGAGACTGCAGTATACTGTGTGATAATTGAAAATGTATATAATTTATTTATCGTGTATCGTTTTCCTGCATGTGTAAACATTGAACATATACTTAGGATGTTGAAGTTTATCCAAAAACAGCTAATTTCCATGTATTTATAAACATTTTTATATGCCCATCATCACCAGAGGAATTCGCATGCGACATGATACACATGTCAAAACCGATTTTTAATATAGTTTAGATAACATTCAATTATTTGTTTATACAGTATTTCAATTCTAATTTCAGAGTCTTATAAGTGTATAGTATAACAAAAATTGTAAAAATAATTAGGAAAATAGGATTTTAATTACCTACCGGTAAATCCTTTTCTCGTAGTCCGTACAGGATGGTACCATGGGGTATAGATGGGTCCTTTGGGAGCCACTGGCACTTTAAGAGTTTAATAGAGTGGGCTGGCCCCTCCCTCTATGCCCCTCCTACCAGACTCAGTCTAGAAACTGTGCCCGAGGAGACGGACATACTTCATAGGAAGGAAACACAGATAGTGGTAAGATTCACACCAGCTCACACATAACAAAAAGGAAAGCCAAGCTAACCAACTTGGAACAATTCAGCAACGGCTGAAACACTGAACCAAGTAACAATGCAGGAATATGAAGAGCTGGGTGGGCACCCACAATCCTCTACGGACTACGAGAAAAGGATTTACCGGTAGGTAATTAAAATTCTATTTTCTCTTTCTGTCGTAGAGGATGCTGGGGTCCACATTAGTACCATGGGGATGTACCAAAGCTCCCAAAACGGGAGGGAGAGCGCCGAGGCTCCTGCAGAACTGATTGGCCTCTGAGGACCTGAAGTTTGGTCAAAGTATCGAACTTGTAGAACTTTGCAAACGTGCTCAACCCAGACGAAGTAGCCGCTCTGCAAAGTTGTAAAGCAGAGACACCCCGGGCAGCCGCCCAGGAAGAACCCACCTTACCAACAGAGTGGGCATTAACAGACGTAGGACACGGCAAGCCTGCCGTAGAATATGCATGCTGGATAGTGAACCTGATCCAGCGAGAGATTGTCTGCTTAGTAGCAGGACACCCAAGTTTCTTGGTATCATACAGGACAAACAGAGAGTCCGATTTTCTGTGATGAGCAGTCCACTTCACATAGAATATCAGAGCCCTTACAACATCCAAGGACTTTGATGAAATTGAGGAGTCAGTAGCAACTGGCACCACAACAGGTTGGTTGATATGAAATGCTGACCCAACCTTCTGAAGGAACTGCTGCCATGTCCGGAGCTAAGCTCTATCTTCATGGAAGATCAAGTAGGGGTTCTTACAAGACAAAGCCCCTAACTCCAACACACGTCTAGCAGAAGCTAAGGCCAACAAAGTGACAGCCTTCCATGTGAGATACTTGACCTCAACCTCCGGTAGAGGTTCGAACCAATCCAATTGGAGGAACTGTAACACCACGTTAAGATCCCAGTGCGCCATAGGCGGCACAAAGGGAAGCTGGATGTGCAGAATCCCTTTCAGGAACCTCAGGGAGGGAAGCCAATTGTTTCTGAAAGAAAATGGATAGGGCCGAAATCTGGACCTTCACAGATCCCAACCTCAGGCCACACCTGCTTGCAGGAAGAGGAGAAACCGTTCCAGTTGAAACTCTACTGTAGGAAACTTCTTGGACTCACACCAAGATACATATTTTTTCCAAATATGATGGTAATGTTTAGACGTTACTCCTTTCCTAGCCTGTATCAGGGTAGGAATAACCTTGTTCGGAATACCCTTCCGAGTTAATATCTGGCGTTCAACCTTCATGCCGTCAAACGTAGCAGCGGTAAGTCTTGATAAGCAAACGGCCCCTGCTGCAGCAGGTCCTCATGAAGAGGAAGAGGCCTCGGCTCTTCCAGCAGTAGATCCAGAAGATCAGAGTACCAAGCCCTTCTTGGCCAGTATGGAGCAATGAGGATTGCCTGAACTCTTGTTCTCCTTATGAGTTTGAGTTTTAGAACTCGTGGAATGAGTGGAAGTGGAGGAAACACGAACACCAATTGGAACACCCACGGAGTTACTAGGGCGTCCACCGCCACGGCTTGCGGGTCCCTTGACCTGGAATAATACCTCCGAAGCTTCTTGTTGAGACGAGAGACCATCATGTCTATTTGAGGTACACCCCAAAGATCTGTTACCTCCGTGAACACCTCCGGATGGAGTTCCCACACTCCTTTATGGAGATCGTGTCTGCGGAGGAAGTCCGCTTCCCAGTTGTCTACTCCCGGAATAAAGATTGCTGACAGCGCCAACGCGTATTTTTCTGCCCAGAGGACGATTCTTGTTACCTCTGACATTGCTGCTCTGCTCTTCGTTCTGCCCTGTCAGTTTATATAGCCCACCGTCTTTACATTGTCCGACTGCACTTGACTGGCTCGATCTCGCAGAAGATGGGCCGCTTGGAGAAGATCGTTGTAGACGGCTCTAAGCTCCAGAATGTTTATTGGAAGGCTGGATTCCAGGCTTGACCACCCTCCTTGGAAGGTTTCCCCCTGAGTGACTGCGCCTCAGCCCCGGAGACTTGCATCCGTGGTTAGAAGGATCCAGCCCTGAATCTCAAACCTGTGGCCCTCCAGAAGGTGAGGTAGTTGCAGCCACCAGAGGAGTGAAATCCTGGCTTTCGGCAACAGACATATTCTCTGGTGCATATGTAGATGAGATCCCGACCACGTGTCCAGGAGATCCAGCTGGAAGGACAGAGCATGAAACTTTTCCATACTGTAGAGCCTCGTAAGATGCCACCATCTTCCCCAGAAGGCGAATGCACTGATGAACCGATACCCGGGCTGGCTTCAGGACGTCCCGGACCATTGTTTGAATCACCAACGCTTTCTCCTCTGGCATAAACACCCCCTGCACTTCCGTGTCGAGGATCATTTCCAGAAAAGACAACCTCCTTGTCGGCTCCAAATGTGATTAGGGAAGGTTCAGGACCCAACCGTGTTTCCTCAGCAAGTGAGTCGTGAGAGCAATGGACTGCAACAACGTCTCCCTGGACGATGCCTTTATCAGCAGATCGTCCAGATATGAGATTATGTTCACCCGTTGCCTGCGGAGGAGAACCAACATCTCTGCCATCACCTTGGTGAACACGCTCGGTGCTGTGGAGAGGCCGAATGGCAGTGCCTGAAATTGATAGTGACTGTCTAACAGTGCAAATCTGAGATAAGTATGGTGCGGCAGCCAAATCAGAATGTGGAGATACGCATCCTTGATATCCAGGGATACCAGAAACTCTCCCCCCTCCAGACCTGAAATCACTGCTCTGAGAGACTCCATTTTGAATTTGAACACCTTCAGGTACGGGTTCAACGATTTCAGGTTCAAAATGGTCTGACCGAACCATCCGGTTTGGGTACCATGAAAAGGTTTGAATAACAACCCATTTTTTGCATATGAGGTGGAACTGGGACAATGACCTGTGATTTTTCCAATTTTAGGATGGCTTCCTGTAGGATTGCCCTGTCTGTCAGCAAGGCGGGAGTTCTTGAAACTCCAGTCTGTACCCCTGGGACACAATATCCTGTACCCAGGGATCCAGGCCGGATGACACTCAGACGTGTCTGAAACATCTGAGACTCGCACCCACCAGTCCGTCCACCAGGCTCTGCGGTCCACCGTCATGCTGAGGATTTTGAGGAACCAGAAGATGGTCTCTAGTCCTGGGAGCCTGCGGGTGCAGGCTTTTTGAATTTTGCACGACCACCTCTAAAGAAAGTGGTAGGAGGCTTGGACTTTTTTGCCTTAGCGGTCCGAAAGGACTGCGGCACCGCTGAAGAAAATGGTTTCTTCGTAGAAGGTGTAGCAGAGGGAAGGAAAGGTGACTTACCCACAGTTGCCATGGAAATCCATGCATCCAACGCTTCCCCAAATAGAGCCTGACCTGTATAGGGTAGGTTCTCCACACTTCTCACGGATTCCGCGTCTGTAGACCATTGGCGAAGCCAGAGTCCCCTGCGGGCTGAGACAGACATAGTAGATATCCATGCAGTCAGCGTACCCAGGTCCTTCATGGATTCCACCATGAACCCCGCAGAATCCTGTGTGTTACGGAAAAACAATTCAATGTCACTTCTATCCATTGTATCCAAATCCTCTAGTAATGTGCCTGACCACTTTACTATGGCTTTAGAAATCCATGCACAGGCAATAGTGGGCCTTAACGCCACTCCTGAAGCAATGTAAATGGATTTGAGCGTAGTGTAAATGGATTTGAGCGTAGTGTCAATCTTACGATCAGCCGTTTCTTTTGACGCAGTAGATCCAGGGACAGGTAAAACCACCTTTTTTAGACAGCCTGGAGACAGATACGTCAACAATGGGTGGGTTTTCCCATTTTTTCCTATCCTCCTCAGGGAAGGGAAAAGCAACCAGAACCCTTTTTGGGATCTGGAATTTTTTCTCCGGGTTTTCCCAGGATTTTTCAAATATAACGTTTAATTCTTTAGACGCAGGGAAGGTTAGCAAGGCTTTCTTATTATCTGTGAAGTAAGCCTCCTCAACCTGCTCAGGTGTTATGTCAGTAATATTTAACATATCTCTAATGGCTTCAATCATGAGCTGCACCCGCTTAGCTAGGGATGCCACCCCCCTCAGCACATCCCCATCACCGTCTGCAGTATCAGAATCGGTATCAGTGTCATCTTGCATAATTTGGGCAAGTGCACGTTTCTGTGGGAACGTGCTAGGGGATTTTACAGGATTTTACAGGAATAGGAAGAGAGCCTGACCAAACTGCCATAGATTTCTTCAACACCTGAGTTTCATCTTCTTCAGCATATGACACAGAGTCCCTAGACATGGCTATGGGAGATATTAACACCCACACACAGGGAAATGTCACACAGAGATTGGAGCCAACCCACACACAGCGCTTTCTGAGGTAGAACTATTAACACTGCCAGCGCCATCTGTGTGACTTAATAGACTACACAGACTTTACACAGCTTACACCCCCATCCTTCTACAATCCCCTGGTACCGCACAGGATAGCTGGAGTTGCTTGGAGGGACAGCTCTCCCTGTCAGCGTCTGTTGTACAGGAGCTGCAGGCAGGAAAATGGCGCCAAACGCTGCTGGGTCCGCTCTGAGGAGAAGCTCCGCCCCCCGAACATGGCGCTGCTTCCCGCTCTTCATTTTACTATACTGGCCTGAGGATTTCTGCTGACAGTGATCCGGGGACCCCGGCAGGCTGACCAGTGTAGGGCATCGGCGCTGGCTCAGGGCACCCCTCACAGCGCCGCATTATGTACCACTGAGGCACGGAGCGCAGTTAGTACTGCGCTCCCTACCCTGTTGCCGCCATCTTCACACCGGCTCCCCGCTTACGGGGGGGGGGGGGGGGGGGGGGCGGTGACTCATTCGCCACCGAAGTCTTCTGGCTCTGTAAGGGGGTGGCGGCATGCTGCAGGAGTGAGCGGTCGCCTGGAGCAGCTAACGATCAGCACCCTCAGGAGCTCAGTTTCCTGTCAGCGGTGACAGTGGCTCAAACCCCTCAGGGCGGACACTACTCCCCCCTTAGTCCCGCGAAGCATGGAGGCTGTTGCCAGCAGCCTCCCTGTGCCTAAACTTACTCTTAGAAAAAAACTAAAACTAAAGAAGCTATAGGAGCTCCCCTAGCTGTGACCGGCTCCTCCGGGCAAATTTTCTAAACAGAGTCTGGTAGGAAGGGCATATAGAGGGAGGAGCCAGCCCACACTCTCAAACTATTAAAGAGCCAGTGGCTCCTAGTGGACCTGTCTATGGTACTAATGTGGACCCCAGCATCCTCTAGGAAGTAAGAGAAATAAAGAGTAGCAGATTACTACAATTTGCCAGGCAGGCCTCATTTATCTAAAATTCTGCACAAAAGTTTATGAGCAATCTAAATTTTCACATACGTCCTAGAGGATGCTTCAAGTACCATGGGGTATAGACGGGATCCGCAGGAGACATGGGCACTTTAAGACTTTAAATGGGTGTGAACTGGCTCCTCCCTCTATGCCCCTCCTCCAGACTCCAGTTAGATTCTGTGCCCAGGGAGACTGGTCACACACAGGGGTGCTCTACTGAGTTTCTCTAAAAAAGACTTTGTTAGGTTTATTATTTTCAGGGAGACCTGCTGGCAACAGGATCCCTGCATCGTGGGACTGAGGGGAGAGAAGCAGACCTACTTCTGTGAGTTTCAAGGCTCTGCTTCTTAGGCTACTGGACACCATTAGCTCCAGAGGGTCTGATCGCTAGGTACGCCTAGATGCTCGTTCCCGGCGCCGCTCCATCACCCCCCTTGCAGAGCCAGAAGTCAGAAGACGGGTGAGTAAAAGAAGATCAGAAGATTTCAGTGACGGCATAAGACTTCAGTGTCTTTGAGGTATCGCGCAGCTCCCACACACACACACACACACACACAGCGGCACTACAGGGCGCAGGGGGGGCGTCCTGGGCAGCATAATACCTCATAGATACCTGGCAAAAGAGGAATACGGTGCTTTGGCACTATATCCAGACCCCCACCAGTATAAAGAATATGAAAATTAGCGGGACTGAAGCGCGCCATTAAGGGGGCGTAGCTTAGCCCTCACAGCTCTAATCAGCGGCATTTTCTCTTCAAAGAGTTGCAGAAACGCTGGTCCTGGCCTCCTACACTACTGTCCAAGTAACAGGGTGCAAAACGGGGGGGGGGCACAGTAAATTTGGTGCTGTTTTAATAATTATAAAAGCACTAACAGGTCTGAGGCATTGTGTGTAAGTTTCAGTGGATAGGCTCTGGGATGTGAGCTGGCAAACTCCCTCTGTGTTTCTCTGACAGGCTTTACCGTGGGTCTGTCCCCTATAGCCCAGTGTGGTCGTGGGTGTCGGTACGCGTGTCGACATGTCTGAGGCTGAGTGCTCTTCCCAGGAGGAGGCTAGAGTGGGGACAGAAAAGACTGTGGGAGTGACCGTGTCGGCACCGCCGACGGCTGATTGGGTAAATGTTTTGAGTGTTCTGAATGCAAATGTGGCTCGATTAAATAAGAGATTAGATAAATCTGAGTCTCAGAACCAGACATGGAGAAAATCCATGGAGGATGCATTATCACAAGTTCAGACCCCCTCGGGGTCACAGAAGCGTTCATTTACCCAGATAGCGGATACAGATATCGACACGGACTCGGATTCCAGTGTCGACTATAGTAATGCCAGAATGAATCCTAAACTGGCTAAGAGCATTCAGTACATGATTGTGGCGATAAAAGACGTATTACATATGACGGAAGACCCTGCTGTTCCTGATACAAGGGTCTGTATGTTTAAGGGAAAGAAACCTGAGGTGACGTTTCCTCCCTCTCATGAACTGAACGCTCTTTTTGAAAAAGCTTGGGAAAATCCTGACAAGAAGTTACAGGTTCCCAGGAGAATTCCAGTGGCATATCCGTTCCCCTCTGGGGACAGGGAAAAGTGGGAGTCAACCTCCACGGTGGACAAAGCTCTATCGTGTCTGTCCAAAAAAGTGGCGCTTCCGTCTTCTGACATGGCAGCCCTAAAGGATCCTGCGGAAAGTAAGCAGGAAAATACACTAAAATCCATTTATGTCGCTACAGGTGCGCTGCTCAGGCCTGCCGTTGCATCGGCATGGGTGAGTAGCGCTATTGAAAAGTGGGCAGATAAACTTGTCATCTGATATAGATTCCCTGGAAAGGGAGTGCGTTCTTTTGACACTGGGTCATATCAGGGACGCTGCAGCCTATCTAAAAGGAAGCTGCGAGGGATATTGGCCTTTTGGAATCAAGGGCCAATGCCATTGCAGTCTCAGCTAGGAGGGCATTGTGGATTCATCAATGGAATGCTGATGCTGACTCTAAGAAGGCTATGGAGTCTCTGCCGTATAAAGGTGGTGTCTAGTTTGGCGACGGCCTCGCTGACCTGGTATCTACGGCTACAGCGGGTAAGTAATCGTTTCTAACTTATGTCCCTGCACAACAAAAGAAAACGCCACACTATCAGATGCAGTCCTTTCGGCACAATAAATACAAAAAAGGACGAGGGTCTTCCTTCCTTGCTGCGAGAGGAAGAGGAAGGGGAAAAAGGTCACAGGCTGTGGCAAGTTCCCAAGAGCAGAAGTCCTACCCGGCTTATACCAAATCCACCGCATGACGCTGGGGCTCCTCTGCGGGAGTCCGCACAGGTGGGGGCACGTCTCAGACTCTTCAGTCAGGTCTGGGTTCGCTCGGCCTGGATCTTTGGGTATTGGAAATAGTAGCCCAAGGGTACAAATTGGAGTTTCAAGACGCGCCCCCTCACCGATTTTTTCAAATCGGCCTTGCCAGCTTCTCTTCCAGAAAGGGAGGTAGCATGCGCTGCAATACTAAAGCTGTGTCAAAATCAAGTCATTGTCACGGTACCCCCGTCACAACAGGGTAAAGGCTTTTATTTGAGCCTGTTCATGGTCCCGAAGCCGGATGGCTCAGTCAGACCGATTCTGAACCTAAAATCCCTCAATTTCTATCTAAAAAAATTCAAATTCAAGATGGAATCTTTCCAAGCAGTGATCTACAGTCTGGAGAAGGGGGATTTTATGGTGTCGGTCAACATAAAGGATGCCTACTTACACGTCCCTATATATCCTCCACATTAGGCTCATCTGAGGTTTGCTGTTCAGGATTGTCATTACCAATTTCAGACGTTGCCGTTTGGTCTGTCCATGGCTCCGAGGATTTTCACCAAGGTTATGGCGTAAATGATGGTTCTCCTGCGCAAGCAGGGTATCACAATTATCCCGTACTTGGACAATCTCCTGATAAAGGCGAGAGCCAAGGAGCAATTACTGAAAAACGTTACGCTCTCCCTGACAATTCTGCAACAACGTGGTTGGCTCCTAAACTTGCCAAAATCACAGTTGGTTCCGACAACACGGCTGTCATTCTTGGGTATGATTCTGGATACAGAATTACAGAGAGTGTTTCTTCCGGTGGAAAAGGCTCTGGAAATACAGAACATGGTCAGTTTCTGAAACCGGCAAGAGTGTCGATTCTTCAATGCACTCGGTTGCTGGGGAAGATGGTAGCGGCCTACGAGGCTATTCAGTTTGGCAGGTTCCATGCCAGGGCATTTCAGTGGGACCTGCTGGACAAGTGGTCCGGGTCTCACCTGCACCGGAAAATAATCCTATATTCCAGGACCAGAGTCTCTCTCCTGTGGTGGCTGCACAGTTCTCACCTCCTAGAGGGACGCAGGTTCAGGATTGGATCCTGGTGACCACAGATGCAAGTCTCCGAGGCTGGGGAGTAGTCACACAGGGGGAAAATGGTCAAGCCAGGAAGCTTGTCTGCACATCATCATTCTGGAATTAAGGGCCATTTACAACCGCCTTCTGCAAGCGGAACATCTTCTTTGCGGTCTGCCCGTCTTGATTCAGGTCAGACAACATAACAGCAGTGGCGTACATAAACCGCCAGGGTGGAACAAAGAGCAGAGCGGCGATGGCGGAGGTCACAAAAGTTCTTCGCTAGGCCGAGAAACATGCAAGCGCTCTGTCAGCAGTCTTCATTCCAGGAGTGGATAACTGGGAAGCAGACTTCCTCAGCAAACACGATCTCCATCCAGGAGAGTGGGGTCTGCATCAAGAGGTATTTGCAGAAGTGACAAGTCGTTGGGGAATTCCTCAAATAGACATGATGGCGTCGCGCCTCAACAAGAAACTTCACAGATATTGTTCCAGGTCGAGGGACCCTCAAGCAATAGCGGAGGACGCCCTGGTGACACCGTTGGTGTTTCAGTCGGTCTATGTGTTCCCTCCGCTTCCACTCATCCCAAAGGTGATAAAGATCATAAGATGAACAAGGGTTCAGGCGATACTCATTGTTCCGGACTGGCCAAGGAGGGCCTGGTATCCGGATCTTCAAGAATTACTTATAGAAAATCCCTGGCCTCTTCCTCTACAAGAGAACCTGTTACAGCAAGGACCGTGCGTGTATCAAGACTTACCGCAGCTGCGTTTGATGGCATGGCGGTTGAACGCCAAATCCTAGCCCGAAAGGGTATTCCCAGTGAAGTCATTCCCACACTACTTCAGGCTAGAAAAGCCGTAACGGCGAAGCATTACCACCGTATTTGGAGGAAATGTGTGTCTTGGTGTGAATCCAAGAAGGCTCCTACAGAAGAATTTCAGCTGGGGCGTTTGCTCCATTTTTTGAAAGCAGGTGTGGATGCGGGCCTAAAGTTAGGCTCTATTAAAGTACAAATTTCAGACTTATCAATTTTCATTCAGAAAGAATTGGCCTCCCTTCCAGAAGTTCAGACCTTCGTGAAAGGTGTGCTGCACATCCAACCTCCCTTTGTGCCCCCAGTGGCACCATGGGATCTTAATGTGGTGTTGCAGTTCCTGCAATGTCATTGGTTTGAACCTTTACGTAAGGTTGAGTTGAAATTCCTTACTTGGAAAGCAGTCATGCTGATGGCATTGGCATCCGCAAGGCGGTTGTCTGAATTAGCGGCTTTGTCTCACAAAAGCCCCTATTTAATCTTCCATGCAGATAGAGCGAAGTTGAGAACTCGTCAGCAATTTCTGCCAAAAGTGGTTTCATCGTTTCATGTAAACCAGCCTATTGTGGTGCCAGTGGCTACTGATGCCTTGGCGGAATCGAGGTCTCTTGATGTGGTCAGAGCTTTGAAAATCTATGTCGCCAGAACATCTCAGATTAGGAAAACAGAGGCTCTGTTTGTCTTGTGGGCTCCCAACAAGATTGGGGCTCCTGCTTCCAAGCAGACTATTGCACGCTGGATCTGTAATACGATTCAGCAGGCTCATTCTACGGCGGGATTGCCGTTGCCGAAATCGGTGAAGGCCCATTCTACCAGAAAGGTGGGCTCATCCTGGGCGGCTGCCCGAGGGGTCTCGGCATTACAGCTTTGCCGAGCTGCTACTTGGTCGGGATCAAACACCTTTGCAAAGTTTTACAAGTTTGATACCCTGGCTAAGGAGGACCTCTTGTTTGGTCAATCGGTGCTGCAGAGTCATCCGCACTCTCCCGCCAGTTCTGGAGCTTTGGTATAAACCCCATGGTTCTTGAAGCATCCCCAGCATCCTCTAGGACGTATGAGAAAATAGGATTTAAATACCTACCGGTAAATCCTTTTCTCTTAGTCCGTAGAGGATGCTGGGCGCCCGTCCCTGTGCGGACACTATCTGCAGTACTTGTTTAATAGTTATTGCTTGTGTTACACAAAGGTTGTGTTTCAGTTATGGTCAGCTTGTTGCTGATTTTGTTCATGCCGTTGACTGGACTTTTTGCTAGTGCCATGTTGTACAGCGTGTTTGTGGTGTGAGCTGGTGTGTATCTCACCCTTAGTTTAATAATAAATCCTTTTCCTCGAAATGTCCGTCTCCCTGGGCACAGTTCCTATAACTTGAGTCTGGAGGAGGGGGATAGAGGGAGGATCCAGTTCACACCCATTTAAAGTCTTAAAGTGCCCATGTCTCCTGCGGATCCAGTCTATACCCTATGGATCTTGAAGCATCCCCAGCATCCTCTACGGACTAAGAGAAACGGATTTACCGGTAGGTATTAAAATCCTATTTTTACAGAATTGGCATGATGGTTTTCTGTCCAACAAATGCATGCTGTCATATTGTATCAACGACAAAATGATACTTGTGTTACAAACAATAACTCGAAAGCACTGATTTTCAGCATATTTCAGCTGATCAACTAAACAGGTCATTCGCAAATGTACAAGAAAGGAAATAGAGAATATAAAAAATAAACATTTAAGGTAAAACATTTTGCAGGTGTATATTGCAAAGCAGATCTGTCAGCATAAATATAGGGCCTAATTCAGTAAATATTGTAAATAATGCTAATTAGCAGAATTTTCTATTCTTTTGTTAGCATGCTGGGGGCTGCTCATCGCAAGGCAAGGCCGCGCAGCATGCTGACCACCGCCGCCTCCCCCCTCTTCAACGAGCAGAAATTGCGAGCGAATCGCAATTTCTGCTTGAAAACAGAATCTAAGGATGCCTCCTGCCGGCGCAGCCGGGCTGCGCCTACAGACAGCCCACCGCCATGTTTTCAATCGCGGCGGCTGTGTGACATCATGCAGCCGACACGATCATGCCCCTGCTTGCCTGCCTCTGCCCCGCAAAACTCAGGTCTCTGCCCTGAAAACGGAACGTTGCTGCGCCCCCACCGCCTCTGCCTGACTGACCGGCAGAGGCGATCACATTTTCTGCAGCCACCCCCACAGGAAATGCAGGCGCATGCGCAGGACGGGTGTTGCGCCTGCATATTTTTCTCGGATTTTGCGGTTGGATCGCACACTGCGATCTAACCTGAATTAGCCCCATTGTACATAATGTCAATGTTCATGTCAACTTTCAATATGTTAACTGCATGACATCGACGGGAGATTACCAACACTGTTTAATGAAAGTACAGTACCATAACTTGTCAGATTTATACACTTTAAACAGGACTCTTTATAAACAAGTTTAAAGTTATAAAGCTAACAATGATTAAAATTTTATTACAAGTGTCCTTATTGTCCCATTGATATCATGTTGTCGAAATACTCAACTGTTGACCACATGAACATCAGCGCTGTAACTACTTTCCATTCTATCAATTTACCTTTTATAAACAAGACATATATTATGGATGACTATTCTACAACTCCTCAATAGAATGCTTTATAATGTGCTTAGGTACATAAAATGCAAAAAGCAAAAAACAAAAATACAACTTCAAAGATGAAATAAGGATCCCAAAAGTACCATCACTAATTGCCTATGCAGTTAGTCATGATACAACAAGATCGGTCTTCCAGATGATACGCATGATGCATGGTACCTGCCGAGACTAGAAATAAAGTTCATTGAAGGAAATGACTTTTCACATTAACAGTTGTAAAGATTTGACATTTGATCTTAGAGATTGGAAAGAAACATTCAGAAAATAAATCTCATATGAGAGTAAACAGAATTGCCTTCAAGATTGCATTTCACTGCAGGCAAGATCTGCCATTTACTGAAGTCCTAAAGAAACTATTTTACTCTCAATTGATGAATTGTTTTTACTTAGTTTCTTTGGATCAATAAAACAGAAGGAAACGCATGTGAAAAGCTGTCTGCCTGTATTTTCAACCAATTCTAAAGTTTGCACAAAGCAAAATATGTGAGTGAACAAATGGAAATAGGGGTACAGTAAAGCAAGTTTCAGACAGTACTCGGTCAGCTCAAATATCATTAATATTCAGCCATCTATTAGTAACATGGTGCATGATAAACATCACATCTCACATCACCCTCCAAATCACTAAAATGTGTCTTATAGAATGAACGCTCTGTAACAAATTAACATCCATTCATGTCCTCTTCATATCTAACAATTCCAACCTACAGTACGGGCTATAACAGAAACATGGCTCACACAATCAGACACAGCCTCCATGGCAGCACTGTCAAACGGTGGTCTCCAATTCACACACATCTCCAGGCCTGGTAACAATAACAGGAGGTAGCATTATTACTATCCCAATCTTTTACATAAACCGTTCTACCACAGGTTCCATCACTCACTTTCACATCATTTGAAGTACATTCTATTAGGATTAACACCTCTTTTTCTCTGCTTGTTGCAGCTATCACCCACCTGGGCAACCCAAACAATCTTTGAAAGACTTATCTGCCTGGTTCCCTCACTTCCTATCCTCTAATATCTCCACCGTCATCATGAGCAATCTCAATATTGATACTGATAATCCAAAATCTTCTGCTTATGCCTCCAAACTACTCTCTCTAACATCTTTTCTTGGCCTCTCCCAATGGACTAGCTCCTCTACTCATCATGGCCACTGTCTTTATCTTGTATTCACAAGACTATGCTCAGTTTCTGACATTACTAACGCTCCTTTTTCTCTCTCAGATCACAAACTTATCACTTGCATGCTCTTCTCCATTACTTCACACTCAATGTCAGTGAAGTCCTCCAATCCTTCTGAAACCTGCAGAAATATTAACACAATTCATTTTCAAGAACTTTCCCCCTCTCTGCTCTTACCTATTTCAACAATCACTTCTCCTGAGACGGCTGTATCACACCTTAACCAGACTTTAGAAGTAACCCTTGATGAAGTGGCTCCAGCTATCCATCATACTTCACGTAGGCCTAGATGTCAGCCATGGCACTCTAAATTAACAAGACATCTACAAAAACTCTCATGTAAAGTTGAATGTAAATGGCGTAAATCTCTTACACCAAGCGACTTCCTCATGTATAAGACTATCTCCTACTCCTATTGTAAGGACCTGGAAGCTGCTAAACAAACATATTTCCAAACTCATCTCTGCTCAAGAATCTAACCCCAAGTGACTTTTTAATACATTTAAATCACTTCTCAACCCTCCCTCACCCAATTTACCTGCCATTATCAGTGCGCAAGATCTTGCTTCCTACATCAAGGACAAGATTGATAAAATTCGAGATTAAATGGTATGCTCTTCCTTAGTCAGTGAACTGCTCAATTCCCTACCTGAACACTATGGCACTCTCTCATTTGAACTCACAAATACAGATGAGGCATCAACACTCTTCTCATCCTCCTACTCTAATACCTCTCCCCTTGCTTCTATATCCTCACAAATAAGTAAAGCTCTGTCTCCTGTACTCATCTTAACCTTAACTAAAATCTGTAATCTTCCTCTCTCTACTGGTATCTTTCCTTCACCATTTATGCATGTAGTGATAACTCCCATTGTGAAAATAAAAGATTCTGACCAAAACTCTCAAACTATAATCCCATCTCTCAGGTCCCTTGCCCCTCCAAGCTACTGGAAAGACTTGCCTCACACACTTTCTTAACTCACCAATTTATCTGACCCACTTCAGTCAGGCTTTCATTCCCAACATTCCAATGACACAGCACTGACTAAAGTGAATTATCAGGTCAAGTCTAAGGCCATTACTCACTTGTTATTCTTCTACATCTCTCTGCTGACTACTCTCTTCTCATACAAACACTACAATCCATAGGTCTTCAGGACACAGCCTATCTTGGTTCTTATCATACCTATCTAATCACGCTTTCAATGTCTGCTTTTCCGATTCCACCTCCTCTTCATTACCTCTATAAGTTGGAGCAACACACGGCTCAGTCTTGGGTCCTCTGCTTCTCAATAAATAGACCCCATCTCTTTGCAAACTAATCCGCTCTTCTGGGTTTCAGTATCATCTGTATGCAGAGGATACTTAAATCTGCATATCATTCCAAGATCTGTCGCCATCTATATTGGTCCGTGTCACTGAATGCCTTTCTGCAGTTTCCTCTCGGATGACATAGTGCCACCTCAAACTTAATATTTCCAAAACAGAATATAATATTTCCACCGATCAATAGTAGTTACCAACCCGATATCTTTATCACTGTTGAGAACTCGACAATCAATCCCATCACACAAGCTTGCTGCCCTGGTGTCATCTTCAACTCTGAACTATTCTTTGTTCCCCACATTCAATCTGCATCTAAATCTTGCAAAATGCTTCTAAAAAAACATATCCAAAAACTTTAATCCATGTTCTCATTTTCTCCCGCATTGATTATTGTAATCGTCTTCTTACTGGTCTTACCAAAAAAAAAAAAAAAAAAAAAAAAGACTCGTCCTACAATCCATTCAGAAAGCTGCTGCGAGTGTAATCTTCCTTGCAAGACATTCGTTGTCTGCAGATCCACTCTGTCAGTCCTTCCACTGATTACCTGCATTCTACCGTATTCAATAGAAAATACTTTCACACACACACACACACACACACACACAAAACTAACCAAACTACACCAACACACATCTTTGCTAAATTTTAAAATATCTCCCAACCCAACCTCTTCACGCTTTACAAGATTGACGTCTCTCATTCACACTCATTGATTGCTCCCATTCACAACTGCATTACTCTCTTCAGGCTGCACCCACTCTGTGGAATGCCCTCCCCTGTACAATAAGATTCTCCTCTAGTATACAAAACTTCAAGTGTTCCATAAAAACTAACTTCTTCAGGCAAGCTCATCAGATTCTGGAACCGCCAACATAACCTGCTTAAAAACTTTCCAATTACATCCCCATTGAAGAATCCACTCATATCCTCACATATTTTCTCTTTCTTCACTTATCCATCCTCCTGACCCCAGGCCAACATTGCTATGTGACCACATTATACAGCCCAACAAGAAACTTTGCAGCCTGGAGGACGTTTAAGCAATATATAACACCTAACCCTGTGTATCAATGCCCACTTCCCTTTAGATAGTAAACTTGCGAGCAGTGTCTTCCTACCTACCTATGACTGTCCGTTATTACCTAGTCTTGTTTTTTTTTCACTGTTTGCAACGGTTTTGTATTAGGTTATCACGGTTTCCAATTGTTAAGTGCAACGGGATTTGATGTGCTATATAAAGAAACTGTTAATATGATAATGGGGTTAATAGGAAAAATGTTATTGCTTCTGTCAGGTCAATTACACTACTTTATTCCCTCAGTTTACAAAAAAAAAAAAAAATGTAGTTCATGGTAACCAGATTACATAATACAGTGATGGGCAACAGGTAGCCCTAATGCTGAACTTAGCTTTCCAAGCCTTTACCTGTGGAGCCCAGCTATCCTGAACTTGGTTGGCAGATACATGTTATACAGTAAGCTTGTAAGACTTGTTTAAAATGTTTGCTGAAATATTACAGATGTTTCTTTTGTTATTAAATGAATTGTTTTAATAGGATTTTAATTACCGTATTTGCTGGCGTATAAGACGACTTTTTGGCCCTGCAAAACATGCCACCAAGTGGGGGGGTCGTCTTATACGTCGTATACGCCGCAGTGCCTCCCGATGCACTGCTGCCGCGGCGGGTCATCAGCGTGGCTGCGGCGATACAGGGGTGCCAGCCTTTTCGGCGTGACCGGCCCATTCTGCTCGGGAAGCAGCGTCGCTCCGGCCCGCCCCTTGCGGTCATAATATAGTAATGTCACTTGGTATTAATAGACTGCTGCTAGTGACAGGGAGACAGGGAGGGCAGACAGGGAGCAGGGACCAATCCAATCAGGCTTTGTATACAGCCAACAGCCAACCACAGTACTGCACCATTGTACAGTACAATACAGTACAATACAGCATAGAAAAATTCCAGCCGTCAAACGCCTATCAACCCTATCATGGCACCAGCAAAAAGAAAGAAATATGATGCAAGTTTTAAACTTCTTTGTTCTTTTACGTTTTATTTGGTGTGTGGAAGGTGTGCGGAAGAGGGGGTAGTCTTATACGGCGAGTATATAACAGCCTCTATATTTTGAGTGGAAATGTTGGGGGTCGTCTTATACGCCCAGTCGTCTTATACGCCGGCAAATACGGTACCTACCGGTAAATCCTTTTCTCGTAGTCCGTAGAGGATTCTGGGGTCCACATTAGTACCATGGGGTATAGACGGGTCCACTAGGAGCCATTGGCACTTTAAGAGTTTGAGAGTGTGGGCTGGCTCCTCCCTCTGTGCCCCTCCCACCAGACTCAGTCTAGAAACTGTGCCCGAGGACTGACATCTTCGAGAGAAGGATTTTACACAGATAGTGGCGAGATTCACACCAGCTCACACACAAGGCAAACCAAGCTAACTAGCTTGAAACATCAGCAACGGCTGAACAGGATTACTTACCAAATAACAAAAAAAATAGTACTTACGGAGAACTAAGCAGTACTGAACAAAATAACCACTGCAGGATCACAAAGCGCTGGCCGGGCGCCCAGCATCCTCTACGGACTACGAGAAAAGGATTTACCGGTAGGTAATTAAAATCCTATTTTCGCTTACGTCCTAGAGGATGCTGGGGTCCACATTACTACCACGGGGATGTACCAAAGCACCCAGAACGGGAGGGAGAGCGCGGAGGCTCCTGCAGAACCAATTGACCAAACTTTACGTCCAGAGGCGCCAAAGTATCAAACTTGTAGAACTTTGCGAACGTGTTCGACCCCGACCAAGTAGCTGCTCGGCAGCGTTGTAATGCCGATACACCCCGTGCAGCCGCCCAGGAAGAACCCACCTTACGAGTAGAGTGGGCTTTAACAGACGAAGGACATGGCAAGCCTGCCGTGGAATACACATTCTGGATAGTGAACCTGATCCAGCGAGATATCGTCTGCTTAGAAACAGGACACCCAGATTTCTTGGGATCATACAGGACAAACAGAGTCAGACTTCCTGTGACGAGCAGTCCTCCTCACATAGATCTTTAGAGCCCTTACAACATCCAAGGACTTTGATGAAATTGAAGAGTCAGTCGCAACTGGCACCACAATAGGTTGGTTGATATGAAATGCCGGCACAACCTTCGGGAAAAAACTGACGTGTCCGAAGCTCAGCTCTATCTTCATGGTAGATAAAGTATGTGATTTTACATGACAAAGCCGCCAACTCCGACACAGATCTAGTAGAAGCTAAGGCCAACAAAGTGACAGCCTTCCATGTGAGAAACTTGACGTCAACCTCCTGTAGAGGCTCAAACCAGTCCGACTTGAATAACTGCAACACCACGTTAAGATCCCAAGGCGCCGTAGACGGTACAAAGGGAGGCTGGATGTGCAGAACTCCCTTCAAAAGAGTCTGAACCTCAGGGAGGGCAACCAACCGTTTCTGGAAGAAAATGGATAGGGCTGAAATTTGGACCTTTATGGATCCTAACCTCAGGCCCATATCCACACCTGTTTGCAGGAAGAGGAGAAAACGTCACAGTTGAACCTCCACCGCAGGAAACTTCATAGACTCACACCAAGAGACATATTATTTCCAAATACGATGGTAATGTTTTGACGTTACTCCTTTCCTAGCCTGTATCAGGGTAGGAATAACCTTGTTAGAATGCCCTTCCGAGCTAGTATCTGGCGTTCAACCTCCATGCCGTCAAACATACCTGTGGTAAGTCTTGATAGGCGAACGGCAGCTGCTGCAACAGGTCCTCCCGAAAAGGAAGAGGCCTTGGTTCTTCTAGCAGTAGATCCAGAAGATCCACATACCAAGCCCTTCTGGGCCAGTCCGGAGCAATGAGGATTGCCTGAACTCTTGTTCTCCTTATGAGTTTGACAACTCTTGAAATGAGTGGAAGTGAAGTTAACAAGTACACCGACTGGAACACCCACAGAGTTACTAGGGCGTCCACCGCCACTACTTGCAGGTCTCTCGACCTGGAACAATACCGCCAAAGCTTCTTGTTGAGACGAGAGGCCATCATGTCGATTTGGGGTACACCCCAAAGATCTGTTACCTCCTTGAATACCACCGGTTGGAGACCCCATTCCCCTGGATGGAATCGTGTCTGCTGAGGAAGTCCACTTCCCAGTTGTCTACTCCCGGAATGAAGATTACTCACAGCACCAACGCGTGACATTGCAGCTCTGCTATTCGTTTCCGCCCGGTCGGTTTATGCAAGCCCCGGTCGGTTTATGCAAGCCACTGTCGTTACATTGTCCGACTGTACTTGAATGGCCCGATTTTTCAGAAGATGGGCGCTTGAAGAAGACCGTTGTAGACGGCTCTTAGCTCCAGAATGTTTATCGGCAGGCGGCTTCCAGACTTGACCACCCTCCTTGGAAGGTTTCCCCTTGAGTGACTGCGCCCCAGCCCTGGAGACTTGCATTCGTGGTTAGAAGGATCCATTCCTGAATCCCGAACCTGCGGCCCTCCAGAAGGTGAGGTAAGTGCAGCCACCAGAGGAGTGACATCCTGGCCTTTGGCGACAGACGTATTCTCTGGTGCATGTGTAGATGGGATCCAGACCACTTGCCCAGGAGATCCAGTTGGAAGGACAGAGCGTGAAACCTCCCATACTGCAGGGCCTCGTAAGTGGACACCATCTTCCCCAGAAGACGAATGCACTGATGAACCAACACCCGGGCTGGCTTCAGGACATCTCGGACCATTGTTTGCATCACCAACGCTTTTTCATCTGGAAGAAACACCATCTGGACTTCCGTGTTGAGGATCATTCCCAGAAAGGACACCCGCTGTAGCCATGGAGATCCACGCATCCAAAGCATCCCCAAAGAGAGCCTGACCTGTGTAGGGTAGGGTCTCCACACATCTCCTGGATTCTGCGGCGGCAGACTACTGGCGCAGCCATAGTCCTCGACGAGCTGAGACAGACATGGAAGAAATTCCTGCAGCCATTGAACCCAGGTCCTTCATGGATTGAACCAAGGACCCCACAGAATCATGAATACGTAAAAACAAATTCTACGTCACTTTTATCCATAGTTTCCAAATCCTCAAGTAACGTGCCTAACCACTTTACTATAGCTTTGGAATTCCATGCACAGGCAATAGTGGGCCATAGTATCGCCCCTGAAGCCGTGTATATGGATTTGAGCGTAGTATCAATTTTGCCATCAGCCGGCTCCTTTATGGCGGTAGATCCTGGAACAGGTAAAATCACCTTTTTTGAGAGTCTGGATACAGACGCGTCCACTATGGGTGGGTTTCCCATTTTTCCCTATCCTCCTCAGGGAAGGGAAAAGCAACCAGAACCCTTCTAGGGATCTGGAATTTTTTCTCCGGGTTTTCCCATACTTTCTCAAATATACCATTTAATTCTTTGGACGCAAGGCTTTCTTATTGTCAGTGAAGCCTCCACAACCTGCTCCGGTGTTGTATCTGCAATATTCAACACATCCCTTATAGCCTCTATCATCAGCTGCACCCCTTTAGCAAGAGATGCGGCCACCCTAAGCATGTCCCCATCACCGTCTGCCATGTCAGAGTCTGTATCCATGTCATCCTGCATAATCTGTGCAAGAGCACGTTTATGGTAAACTCCTGAGGGGGGCCCTGAGGTAAAATAACCGGACCAAACTGCCATAGAGTTCTGTAAAACCTGAGTTGCAGATTCATTCTGTGCAACCCTAGTAGAAATCATGGATTTGATAGAGGATAACCATTCAGGCTCCCTTGCTGGTATCTGTGATAAAACAGTGCAATCTAGATTACATGAAATGGGATCATCCTGAGAGGAGATATCCTCTGCAGCAGTGATCGCGCTGAGCCAAAAAAAAAAGTGGGTCACAGGTACCCCTCACTCTTAAACATTGGGGTCCTACTGGTCTTTTTCTGGGTCCCATCGGAATGAAGGTTCTTATTAATCTTAATCTTGTTTGGACACTACAAAAGTGTTGCAAGATGAGGGTGATTGGGTGACAATGCTGCTGGGCTGTGTAGCATGCAGGACACCCTGCACCAAAGGTGTAACTAGACATTTTGGTGCCCTTAGGCAGATAGTGAATTGGTGCTCCCCCTACCAGACCGTAAAGTACAGGCGGTGCGCGCCAACAATTTTTAGGGGTGTTGCTTCATGGGGACGGGGCGTGACCACATAATAGTGCCAATTCACATTACAGCACACAGTAGTGTCGCTTATACACATTGCACCAGGTAGAACCTCCTATACACACTGCGACAGAGCACTTTATACACTTTGCGCCAGGTAGAGCACGTTATTATACACATTGCGCCAGGCAGAGCACGTTATTATACACATTGCGCCAGGCAGAGCACGTTATTATACACATTGCACTAGGCAGAGCACGCTATTATACACATTGCGCCAGGCAGAGCACGTTATTATACACATTGCGCCAGGCAGACCACGTTATTATACACATTGCGCCAGGCAGACCACGTTATTATACACATTGCGCCAGGCAGAGCACGATACAGACACATGTACACATGCATACAGACACACACATACTTATTATAAGTACACAAACATCGACACACATGTATTTAAACAGACACAAACACAAGCTGCCCATCCCTGTTACCGGGTTGCTGGGTGCTGAGAATGGCAGGGGATCCATGACGATAAGGTCACAACCTGGGAGTAGCTGCGGATTAAGGAATTAGCCGGGAACAGAGCTCTTTCCACTCCGCGTCTCCTGCTGGCCGCCCCCAGGCCCGAGCTCCAAAGACACACTGCCTGACATGCTGTCCTGCCCCCACTGCCAGGTAATCACTGATCCGTTCTGGGCGCCGCTGTCTCCGCTGTGTCGGGCCGGCTGTGCGTGAGGGGAGGCGGCAGCAATGTCTATCAGTGACCCGGGGGGACGGGGAGCTCACGGCAGCAATTGTAAGAGGACGGGGAGGCGGCACCAACCACGCTCCACCCTCCCTGTCTATCAGTGACTTGGGGGGGCTCACCGCAGTGCAGCACCAGTTGGAAGGGGACGGGGAGGTGGCACCAACCACGCTCCCTCCCTGTCTATCAGTGACTGGGGGGGGGGGGGGGGGCTCATGCCAGCGCAGCACCAATTGGAAGGGGAGGAAGCAGGAGGATTATAACACTGGCTGGTCGCGGTGTGCAGCGGTAATCACAGTGCGTCCTGTGGGACCCGCTGATTTTTGAAAACTGGGTCCCTTACTGCTTATAGCGCGTAAAATACGCGCTATAGCGAGTATTTGCGATCACTGCTGCAGCATATGACAGAGTCCCTGGACATAGCTAATGGAGACCACAGACACTCCACACACACAGGGGAGTACAGAAAGATTTTCACCACCCAAGAATGGCAAGAGAGATACAGAGATTGGAGACAACCCAGGTTCAAGGTATAGGGAGACCCTAAACCAGCGCAGACTGTGTACCTTAATAGGTTAGACAGTCTTTACATAGCCCCCCGTCCCCCCCTTGTACAACCCCCTGGTACCGTGAGAGATAGCTGGAGTTGCTGTGGAGGGACTGCACATCACTGACAGCGTTTCTGCAGGCGGGGAAAATGGCGCTGAACGCTGTTGGGTCCACTCTGAGAAGAAGCTCCGCCCCCTTAATGGTGCTGTCTTCCCACTCTTCATAGGATTATGCTGGCCTGAGGATTTATGCTGGCAGAGATCCCGGGACCCAGACAGGCTGTGTGACCAGTGCAGGGTGTAGGCGCTGGCTCAGGGCACCCCTCACAGTGCTGCACTATGTACCACTCTGCTTTAGCAGAGTATAGGGCTGGTCGCTAGCCGCTTCTCACAGCGGCTGCCTCAGGAGTCTTCCTCTCCAGCTACACACTGCCTCCCCTTTCAAAGTGCGCTCCACACTGCACCCTGTGTGTCTTTATGTGCAGCATTGCATCTGCTGCTGTCAGTGTGTGTGTGTGTGTCCCTGCCTGGCTCTACTCCTCTCTCCGTGAGTGAAGAACTATTATACATTCCAGCTGCTCACTTTGCAACACCAGTGGTGCCTTCTTCAGTGAAAACACTTTTCCACTGCTTACTGTCACATTATTACTATACTAAAGTCCCTCTGCTACATGGAATTGGCCATGGAGCGGTATGTGGCTAAAATGCCCATGGCAACTAAAGGTTCTCAGAATAAAAATAAAACAGCATCTACAGACAAAGAAGCCTATACGGATCACTTACTTTCCCCTGCCTCGCCTGGCCGGAGAGACTCCACAGATACCCTGGCCTTAGCTGATAAATTCAGCCCATCATCTGTTTAGAGGGCCAAAGAAATCTTGGACATTATTTTGCCTCTTTTGGATACAAAGCTGGCTCTGTTAATGGAGGCCATAAACTTGGCTGCTGCTCAAATAACAACACACCAAATGTCTTGTGGAAGTGGAAGACTGCATCTCCACTCTGGAGGATAACCAGCTGGAGGCCAAATCACAACTGCAGACACATGACGCCAATCTTGCGGCACTAAACGATAAAATTGAAGATTTGGAAAAAATTTGGAATAATCTGCGCCTTATTGGGCTTCCAGAGACTGTTCGACCCAAAGATATTCTGACTCTGGTTTCTTGCTGGCAGCCAGAAATGCTGGATCTCTCTTCGACGCCCACGTCCTACATGGTGGAAAGGGCACATCACATCGGTCCTGAAAAACAATCTTCTCAACTCCGCCCAGGACCGGTAATTTTCAAGCTTCTGAACTACAGTATCTGGACAAGGTGAAAATTATGGAGGCTTACCGCAAGTCCAACAACCTCTGCTATGAAGGTTCTAAATTACTCCTCTTCCAGGACTTTTCCTTTCAGGTTTCTTCACGATGACGGGAGTTCTCTCCGGTCTGCAAGGAACTTTTCTCTTAGGACATCCCACAAAGCTGAGAATTTTCCATGCTGGCAAACCGCACTACTTTGAGACCCCTGGAGCTGCCCAGAACTTTCTTAGATCCTTGTCTTCGCCCTCATCTGGCTCAAGTATGGATGACGCCGATTGACTGTCCATAGATTGATAAGTATTGTCAAGATATGCCTCGCCTTCTCTTTTTCTAATGTGTGACTTATTGTTAGGTTTGATTTTTCTATTTTCACGGTTGCTATTGTTGCAGGGGGCTGCCCCTGTTATACCCTGGATGCCAGGGTGGAGAGGAAACATTAACCCATCTTTCCTGTTTTTTCTCGATTTTTTTTCTCTCTGAGCTTGCTAATAGTTTATTTGTATTACGACAGATTTTAGGACTCTAAAAAGAGTTTAGGACTTCTGGGTTCTCAAAATGTTAAAAAAATTTAGACGGGTGGTGACTTATCTGTTATTGTAGCATTTACACGTATCGTGGTAGTTTGTTTTTCTTGATTGTCATATATATTTTGCTCTGGTGATTTTCTTTAGTCCCTCCACTGCTTGCTAGGATAGGTGGATGGAAATGTTATTATGGCTTCCCCTTCCGTGTTCCACCAGACTAGGTATTGGATAATGTCGGGGGCTCCTGATACTGACGTCTCTCTACAGATAAAAATAAAAAGTCTCTTTAACAGGTCTATTGAAATGTGGAAGGGTTGAACAGCCCCATTAAGCGGAAAAATTTCTAAACCACCTTAAGAAGTTTTGTCCAGATGTTGTGTTTCTGCAAGAGACACTTTGGCGACTGACAGACCCCAATACTGAAAGGGATAATTGGATTACTGATTATAGATGTGCCTTTTATACAATGAGAACTCGAGGAGTATTGCTTCTATTTAGTAGATAACAATATGAAATTAAAGGACAAGTGGATAGATCCTGAGGGGAGATTTCCAATTTTGAAGATAGATATTGAGCGGGAAAGGGTCACCTTGGCGTGCATTTTCACCCCTACAGGGACGAACTGATTATTTTTTTCAGACCTTTTTGTCAACCTGCAATTGTGGAGGTAGATTTGAATGCAGTTCCTGATCCTTCCTTAGATGTGTGTTGGATTCTTTACAATTAATGGATCCCTGCCGATTTGGACATCCTGACTCTAGAGAATACTCATTTTTTTTCTCGTCCGCATGAGATATTCTCCCGCCTATCTCTGGGTCGTTAATACATAGAGTTGAAGACTACCATAGCCAACATTCTTATCTGTCCACACCCCATTACCCTTACACTCACCTTGACAGCACACCACCTCTACTCCCATAACTGCGGGTTCCCAGATTACCTAGCTTCCTTGGAAAATGTTAAACTTCATTTAACCCAGTCCTTTTCTAATTATGCCCACGACAATATAGTGTTCATTCTGACGATATAAATCTTTTTTGGCAGGCTTCACAACCGGTTCTTCGGGTTCATATACTATCTTATGTCGCCACTAAGAAAAAACTATTTCATGAGAGACTATCCCATGCAACCCAAAAAGTGACTGTCACAATCTCAAGTGTTAGCCAACCCTTCTGAATCTAGTAGACTACTATAGAAAGATGCCAAAATCGGTCCATGACACCATTTGCGCTGAGCAGGCTAAATTATTCCTATACTTTCAAACTAAAAATTATTGGCAAACTTAGTGAAAGCCTCATCTGCCCCTAAACATATCTCCTCCATTCTGACTAGTCAGGGTACATTAACACTGGCCCAGGGTAAAATTAGTGATGACTTTCTCAAGTTTTTTTTTAAACTCTTTATACTGCGCCCCCTGACCAACCCACCAAGCGTCTTGAATTTTTGACTCGCGCAGGCTTTCCGTCCCTTACTGCTGCTGATAGAGAAATTCTCAGTTCCCCCATCAGTGACGCGGAGCTAGAGGCGGTAATTCAATCTTTACCCAATTGGAAAACTCCAGATCCAGATGGTCTATCTGCCACGTATTATAAACTCCTTTTCCCACAGATAAGAAAGCATCTCCCCAAATTCAACAATTCCATTCTTACTGGTCACCCGACCCCACATGATATTAACACTGCCAGGGTAGTTGTCCTACTTAAACCTAATAAAGACCCCACCCTAGTTTTCTCTTATAGACCAATATCCCTTCTGAACTAGGACTTCAAGATCTTTACAAAAATGACTGCTTCCCGTCTTCAGTTAGCGCTGTCTAAACTGCTGCATCCTGCTCAAACTGGTTTTCTGTGTAACAGACATTCAGTTTACAACGTCCACTCACTATTGGCAGCCATGATCAAAACATACAGCTCTCTGGAGATGGGAAACATAGTCCTTAGCTGCGATGCCATTAAGGCCTTTGATAGGGTGTCTTGGGCTCATCTAGATAGGATTCTTCAGTACCAAGAACTTGGTCCTGACTTTTTGCATGCGTTTCATACCCTATATCAGAAGCCATTAGCTTTTTTGACAATTAATGCCCACAATACTCGTTACTTTAATCTACATTGTGGCATTAGACAGGGATGCCCCCTATCCCCGCTATTGTTCAACCTGGCATAAGACCACCTTTTTAGACATTTTTTTTTAAATAAGATAGATGGTGTGGCATTAAATTAGCCCATTGGAACTTAAATTTCCAGCGCTGCCATACTTACTCTCCATTTTGAATTAAATTGAATTGGTGTCTGGGTTTAAAATTAATCATTTAAAGACTGAAGCCCTGGCCTCCTTCTTTTCCGCCATTCTATTTCACTGGGCAACTGGTGACTGTATCACCTATCCAAGTATAAAAATCCCTAATCATTCTTCAAAACTATATACCTCAAATAGCTCTTCACTTCTTACCAGGACCTATGCGGACATCTCTAAATGCGCTCATCTCCCTTTGACATACACTGGCCACTGCCATTTATACAAAATGATTTACTTCCCACGCTTCTTATGTGTGTTGCAAATGCTTCTGTTAATCCCACCCAAAAGTACCTTTACCCAACTAAATAAAGCATTGACTAAATTTATTTGGGCAGGCAAACGGCCAAGGGTTTAACGATTTAAATTGCAACAACCAAGAACACTGGGGGTCTAAATTTACCATGTCTGTGCACTTACGCACTGGCAGCAAATTATAAAATAGCTTTGGATTGGATTAATGGACATAATGTCTATGCTAGCCGACACCTAGAACGAACCTTCAAACCAAATTGGAACCTAGTATCTCTATTACACACTTACCGCACTCCCTGCCTGACATTATAAAAGATGTTTTATTATCATCTGCTTGTATGGCGTAGAGGATGGTACGCTCTAAATTGAAATTGTCACGGCATTCCTCTCTATTTTTACCTCTATGGGGTAATCCCAACTTTGAACCACACAACACTTCTCAAATATTTTACACTTAGTATAAGGGAGGCTTTAAATATGTTTAACAATTTTAACGCAAGGAAGATTTAGTCCTGCTCACACATTCCCAGATAATGGAAAGATTTCCATCTTTGGTGATTCCCCTATTTGCAAGTGAGTAGTTATGTACAAAGGGGGTCATTCAGACCTGATTGCTCGCTAGCTGGTTTTTGCAGTCCTGCGTTCGCAGAGTCGCCACCCACCGGGGAGTGCATTTTAGCTCTGCAAGTGTGCTCATGTGCAGCCGAGCGGTACAAAAAAAAAAAAAAAAAAAACTTTGTGCAGTTTCTGAGTTGCACAGTACTTACTCAGCCGCTGCGATCATTCAGCCTGTCCGTGGCCAGAATTGACGTCAGACACTCACTCTGCAAACGCTTGGACACGCCTGCGTTTTTCCAACCACTCCCTGAAAACGGTCAGTTGCCACCCACAAAAGCCTTCTACCTGTGAATCGAATGGATTCTTCGTAAAACCCATCGCACAGCAACAATCCACTTTGTAACTGTGCAACGCACTTGCGCATTGTGGTGCATACACATGCGCAGTTCTGACCTGATCGCAGCACTGCAAAAAACGCTAGCAAGCGATCAGGTCTGAATGACCCCCAAAGAGTTGTATCCACCCTGACTGAAATGGATAAGTTCAATACCTTAGATTGGGCACTACGCCATGATCTGGGTGGCCATTTTTTCACTGCTTTCATACACACCTATTCATGGCCCTTACTTAACCTGGACTCTGGTAATGTCGGTTTGTTGCGTTGGAAACTGGAGTTTCCTGGCCTCACACTGAAGTCCATTCTAGACGCTACTATGACTTTAGATAAAATACTGGTCTCGACCTCGTATACAGAGATGCACCAGAAAATCCTACATAGGGCCTAGTATACACCTAAACTGAATTTCCTCAGGGGGACGCCACTACATCTGACTGATTTAAATGTGGTTCCCTGGAAGCAGATAGTGTTCATTGCTTGTGGTCCTGTCCAAAGGTGTAGGTCTTGTGGCACGCACTTCAAATATATATTACAAATGACCTAAAAATTCAATTCACCATTTATAAAACCTGGGCGTTTTGGAGCATTTATCCTAAAGCCCCCAATACATTGTCTTAAGGGAACCGTATTTTACTTGTTAAACTGGAGCAGCCGCAAGAAAGAAAAAAAATAAGATTTTACTCACCGGTAAATCTATTTCTCGTAGTCCGTAGTGGATGCTGGGAACTCCGTAAGGACCATGGGGAATAGACGGGCTCCGCAGGAGACTGGGCACTCTAAAAGAAAGATTAGGTACTATCTGATGTGCACTGGCTCCTCCCACTATGACCCTCCTCCAGACCTCAGTTAGGATACTGTGCCCGGAAGAGCTGACACAATAAGGAAGGATTTTGAATCCCGGGTAAGACTCATACCAGCCACACCAATCACACCGTATAACTTGTGATACTATACCCAGTTAACAGTATGAAATATAACTGAGCCTCTCAACAGATGGCTCAACAATAACCCTTTAGTTAGGCAATAACTATATACAAGTATTGTAGACAATCCACACTTGGGATGGGCGCCGAGCATCCACTACGGACTACGAGAAATAGATTTACCGGTGAGTAAAATCTTATTTTCTCTGACGTCCTAGTGGATGCTGGGAACTCCGTAAGGACCATGGGGATTATACCAAAGCTCCCAAACGGGCGGGAGAGTGCGGATGACTCTGCAGCACCGAATGAGAGAACTCAAGGTCCTCCTCAGCCAGGGTATCAAATTTGTAAAATTTAGCAAACGTGTTTGCCCCTGACCAAGTTGCAGCTCGGCAAAGTTGTAAAGCCGAGACCCCTCGGGCAGCCGCCCAAGATGAGCCCACCTTCCTCGTGGAATGGGCTTTCACTGATTTAGGATGCGGCAATCCAGCCGCAGAATGCGCCAGCTGAATTGTGCTACAAATCCAGCGAGCAATAGTCTGCTTAGAAGCAGGAGCACCTATTTTGTTGGGTGCATACAGGATAAAAAGCGAGTCAGTTTTCCGATCAACAGTTTTAAGTGGCTCAAACCAATGTGATTTTAGGAAACTCAACACCACGTTGAGATCCCAAGGTGCCACAGGAGGCACAAAAGGGGGCTGAATATGTAGCACTCCCTTTACAAATGTCTGAACTTCAGGCAGTGAAGCCAGTTCTTTCTGGAAGAAAAATCGACAGAGCCGAAATCTGGACCTTAATGGAACCCAATTTTAGACCCATAGTCACTCCTGACTGTAGGAAGTGCAGAAAACGACCCAGCTGAAATTCCTCTGTTGGGGCCTTCCTGGCCTCATACCACGCAACATATTTTCGCCAAATACGGTGATAATGGTTTGCGGTTACATCTTTCCTGGCTTTTATCAGCGTAGGAATGACTTCTTCCGGAATGCCCTTTTCCTTTAGGATCCGGAATTCAACCGCCATGCCGTCAAACGCAGCCGCGGTAAGTCTTGGAACAGACAGGGCCCCTGCTGTAGCAGATCCTGTCTGAGCGGTGGAGGCCATGGGTCCTCTGATATCATTTCTTGAAGTTCTGGGTACCAAGCTCTTCTTGGCCAATCCGGAACCATGAGTATCGTTCTTACTCCTCGCCTTCTTATTATTCTCAGTACCTTTGGTATGAGAGGCAGAGGAGGGAACACATAAACCGACTGGTACACCCACGGTGTCACTAGAGCGTCCACAGCTATTGCCTGAGGGTCCCTTGACCTGGCGCAATATCACTTTAGCTTTTTGTTGAGGCGGGACGCCATCATGTCCACCTGTGGCCTTTCCCAACGGTTTACCAACAGTTGGAAGACTTCTGGATGAAGTCCCCACTCTCCCGGGTGTAGGTCGTGTCTGCTGAGGAAGTCTGCTTCCCAGTTGTCCACTCCCGGAATGAACACTGCTGACAGTGCTAAGACGTGATTTTCCGCCCATCGGAGAATCCTTGTGGCTTCTGCCATCGCCATCCTGCTTCTTGTGCCGCCCTGTCGGTTTACATGGGCGACTGCCGTGATGTTGTCTGATTGGATCAGTATCGGCTGGTTTTGAAGCAGGGGCCTTGCCTGACTTAGGGCATTGTAAATGGCCCTCAGTTCCAGAATATTTATGTGTAGGGACGACTTCTGACTTGACCAAAGTCCTTGGAAATTTCTTCCCTGTGCGACTGCCCCCCAGCCTCGAAGGCTGGCATCCGTGGTCACCAGCACCCAGTCCTGTATGCCGAATCTGCGGCCCTCTAGAAGATGAGCACTCTGCAGCCACCACAGCAGAGACACCCTGGTCCTTGGAGACAGGGTTATCAGCCGATGCATCTGAAGATGCGATCCCGACCACTTGTCCAAGAGGTCCCACTGAAAGGTTCTTGCATGGAACCTACCGAATAGGATTGCTTCGTATGAAGCTACCATTTTTCCCAGAACTCGTGTGCAGTGATGCACCGATACCTGTTTTGGTTTCAGGAGATCTCTGACTAGAGATGACAGCTCCTTGGCTTTCTCCTGCGGGAGAAACACTTTTTTCTGTTCTGTGTCCAGAACCATCCCCAGGAACAGTAGGCGTGTGGAAGGAACCAGCTGTGACTTTGGAATGTTTAGAATCCCTCCGTGCTGTTGTAGCACTTCCCGAGATAGTGCTACTCCGACCAACAACTGCTCCTTGGACCTCGCCTTTATAAGGAGATCGTCCGAGTACGGGATAATTAAAACTCCCTTTTTTTAAAAGGAGTATCATCATTTCTGCCATTACCTTGGTAAACACCCTCGGTGCCGTGGACAGTCCAAACGGCAGTGTCTGGAATTGGTAATGGCAATCCTGTACCACAAATCTGAGGTACTCCTGGTGAGGATGGTAAATGGGGACATGCAGGTAAGCATCCTTGATGTCCAGGGATACCATGTAATCCCCCTCGTCCAGGCTTGCAATAACCGCCCTGAGCGATTCCATCTTGAACTTGAATTTTTTATGTATGTGTTCAAGGATTTCAAATTTAAAATGGGTCTCACCGAACCGTCCGGTTTCGGTACCACAAACAGCTGGGAATACAGCTTGTGATTTGCCTCTAGCACAGCCTCCCTGCCCGAGGGAGTTGTCGGCAAGGCAGATTTGAGGAAACGGCGGGGGGGAGACGCCTCGATTTCCAGCTTGTACCCCTGAGATACTACTTGAAGGAACCAGGGATCCACCTGTGAGCAAGCCCACTGATCGCTGAAATTTTTTTTTTTTTTTTTGAGGCGGCCCCCCACCGTACCTGGCTACGCCTGTGGAGCCCCCGCGTCATGCGGTGGACTCAAAGGAAGCGGGGGAAGAATTTTGATTCTGGGAACTGGCTCAGTGGTGTAGCTTTTTCTCTCTTCCCTTGTCTCTGTGCAGAAAGGAAGCGCCTTTGACCCGCTTGCTTTTCTGAAGCCGAAAGGACTGTACCCGATAATACAGTGCTTTCTTAGGCTGTGAGGAAACCTGAGGTAAAAAAATTTCTTCCCAGCTGTTGCTGTGGATACGAGGTCCCAGAGACCATCCCCAAACAATTCCTCATGCTTATAAGGCAGAATCTCTATGCGCCTTTTAAAATCAGAATCACCTGTCCAGTGTCGGGTCTCTAATACCCTCCTGACAGAATGGACATTACATTAATTCTGGATGCCAGCCGGCAAAATATCCCTCTGTGCATCCCTCATATATAAGACGACGTCTTTAATATGCTCTTGTTAGCAAACTAGTATCCCTGTTTGACAGGGTCACAGACCACGCTGCAGCAGCCCTATCTGCAGGTCTCAGTCTAGTACCGGAGTGTGTAAATACAGACTTCAGGATAGCCTCCTGCTTTTTATCAACAGGTACCTTCAAAGTGGCCGTATCCTAAGACGGCAGTGCCACCTTTTTTGACAAACGTGTGAGCGCCTTATCCACCCTAGGAGATTTCTCCCAGCGTAACTTATCCTCTGGCGGGAAAGGGTACGCCATCAGTAACTTTTTAGAAATTACCAGTTTCTTATCGGGGGAACCCACGCTTTTTCACACACTTCATTCACTCATCTGATGGGGGAACAAAACACTACCTGCTTTTTCTCCCCAAACATAAAACCCTTTTTTAGTGGTACTTGGGTTAATGTCAGAAATGTGTAACACATTTTTTATTGCCGGGATCAAGTCACGGATGTTCCTAGTGGATTGTGTATATGTCTCAACCTCGTCGACACTGGAGTCAGACTCCGTGTCGACATCTGTGTCTGCCATCTGAGGGAGTGGGCGTTTTTGAGCCCCTGATGGCCTTTGAGACGCATGGGCAGGCGCGGGCTGAAAAGCCGGCTGTCCCATAGCTGTTACGTCATCCAGCCTTTTATGTAAGGAGTTGACACTGTCGGTTAATACCTTCCACCTATCCAACCACTCTGGTGTCGGCCCCACAGGGGGCGACATCACATTTATCGGCATCTGCTCCGTCACCACATAAGCCTCCTCATCAAACATGTCGACACAGCCGTACCGACACACCGCACACACACAGGGAATGCTCTGACTGAGGACAGGACCCCACAAAGCCCTTTGGGGAGACAGAGAGAGAGTATGCCAGCACACACCAGAGCGCTATATAATGTGGGGATTTACACTATAACTGAGTGAATTTTCCCCAATAGCTGCTTGTATATACAATATTGCGCCTAAATTTAGTGCCCCCCCCCCCTCTCTTTTTAACCCTTTGAGCCTGAAAACTACAGGGGAGAGCCTGGGGAGCTGTCTTCCAGCTGCACTGTGAAGAGAAAATGGCGCCAGTGTGCTGAGGGAGATAGCTCCGCCCCTTTTTCGCTGACTTTTCTCCCGCTTTTTTATGGATTCTGGCAGGGTTATTTATCACATATATAGCCTCTGGGGCTATATACTGTGATTATTTTGCCAGCCAAGGTGTTTATATTGCCCTCAGGGCGCCCCCCCCCCCCCCCAGCGCCCTGCACCCATCAGTGACCGGAGTGTGAGGTGTACATGAGGAGCAATGGCGCACAGCTGCAGTGCTGTGCGCTACCTTGGTGAAGACTGAAGTCTTCTGCCGCCGATTTTCCGGACCATCTTCTTGCTTCTGGCTCTGTAAGGGGGACGGCGGCGCGGCTCCGGGAACGAACACCAAGGACGTCAGAGAAAAAGACAATACTCTCCCAATGGATATCCTCGGACCCTGTCCCCATTTCACTATTACACTCCAGAATTTAATATTTGTTTTATGTAGATTGGACCTACACCACGCTTGAAAAAGAAAAGTTGACGGAGAAACACTTTATCCCCGTTTGTTAGAGAGGCCTTGCAGAAATGCTTTCAATCTACTAAATGGTACAACTTAGAAGTGTTAGACTCTGGTGCTCCGTTTTGATCCATACCATATGAGGGGTACAATCTTTCATGCCTAAGCTGAAGTTTTTGTGTATTGTGTCTGTATTTTCCGTTTACTACCTATTACCTTGTACGCACTCTATTCGTTCATGTGATCAGCATGATTTCTGTTGCTAATGTAATGTATTGCAGGTCCACCCTGCATTTGTTCTGTATGTCTGTACTGTATACGTGTATTGCATACCTTGCTGTTACCTCCCGTCAAACTATTTAAAAAAAAAAAAAGGGTCACTATATTAGCCATGTTGTCAGGATTCTGTACACTGCAATCTTAATTAGCACTCACACTCAATATGAATATTTGTGCAAATCTTGTGAAATAGACAGTGCTTAGTACAGTAGAAACAGCAAGGTGAAAATACTATACAATCACAAAACCTTTGAGTGAGATTGGGTGCCACTCTTGTGATTGTGTTGCGCCGACAGCAAAGCTGAGAAAGAACACATCCACAATACCTCTCTCTCAACGATAAATTAACCAGGGTTATTGTCGGGTCGACCCGCGTCGCTGTTCAGTGTAAAAGGGACCCCAGAAAAACAACCTGGGTCCATTGACCCAGGAAACCAACTCATGTACCAATCAGGGTTGGACACGGAAAGGAACTTGGTAATGGGGCAGTGTAAAACGGGATGTCATCTCCAAGAGCCAGCAGAAAAGTTAACACTGCACAAGTGTGCAGCATAAACTGGGTCTGTCCCTGGTTGGAACCGCATTCCAAATCCCATGTCTAACCCGGAATTTTGTTGCGATAGGTGTATTCGTAATAATCAACTTTTAGTACCATCATATTTACAATCAGTAACACATGAAAGTTAATTTCATGGGAGACAGTTAAACCCATGCCAACATGGGGAAAGATCATATTGAGCAATTCAATTAGGTGCGAGTTTGCAAAAGGCGTTAAACTCTCACACTTCGCCTTCATACACACACCCAAGATTCACACAATTCAATTAGAAATCACAATTCCCACTATTCTTGTAAATTCTGTCCAAAAAGCGAACTGGGAAAATAGCATGAAAAAGTGGGGAGACAGAACCCAAAAAAGTGACTTCATTAGCAGAACTATAAAAGAAGACTGTTAGTGGGCATAAGGAAAGTACTGTACCTTTTAAAAGGTGTCAAATGGCGGATTTGTGGATTTTATTAAAAAAAGTTAAACAATGTAAAAAGCTTACAAATTTAATTTAAATACAAAAGGAATTGAATAAAAAAAATGTAGGAATAAAAAAAAAAAGTGATTTGGGGGTAATTTGAGGTCATTTTAAAAAAAGCTAAAAAGCAATTATTTATCGAAATACATATTTTAAATAAATTTGGGAGTGCCTAAACCAATGAAAAAGTTGATTTTGGGGTACTTTGATGCAATTTTTTTTCCACCCCAAACATGTAATTAAGCCGACTGAAAACTTAAAACCACCAAATTAGTAATCGGGGAGGGTCCCAAGGAGTTCTAAAGCAAGTGTAAACAGAAATAAGGGATGTGAACAAAAACAGGCAAATTTACTCTTAAAAAGGATTGAGAGTTTGGAATAGAATTGCAAATGGAATTTGCAATACAAACTTACCAAGAATTCACCTTGTGGAACCACACTCGCACCTTTTTGAATTCTCCAAAAAAACTCTACAAAGTCATTATCATTGAACTGGTTGCATCATCTAGTTTTGGAAGTATTTGAAAGCACCGTCTAACAATGGCGTCCCGAGGATCTGGTGAGCTCCAATCTATGTGTATCTGATATCCAGGATTGTGCTCCGTTATACCCTGTAAACTCGAACTGCACCCTATGTGTGATAAAGGACATTTTTATAAGGAATGTCGTTTTAATAAAGGACTTTTTATTTAGAATTCGCTTATAGCACATAAACTGTATGGATTATTTTGAATGGATTTATACCAAGTATTCCACATGTGGATATAATGTTAGTATTGGGAATATATGTTTGAGAAAACCTTAAGGAAGAGAGTGCAGCGCTGTGTTTCCTTTTTTTGTGACTTTATTATTCAAATTCATACTATGTTACAGATTGAGCTGATCTGTTATACTTAAAAGAGGTAACAGCTGCAGTTGTGGGAGCGCTTAATAAAAAGGACAGCGCCTGAGATATTTAACTTTGCGTACTCCTATACAATCTATTTAATTTTAACACTACTTGTGTACTGTAAATAATTTTATGAAAATGACAGGGAAACAAAATCATGAATCATATCTCACAGTATCAATGGAATGACTTCTTTTATATACTTAAAGTAATTTGAGTAAAATTGTGCCACATACCAACTGCATAATGCCTAAAGTGGTTTTATATTTGGATATTTTAGCACTCCACATGCATTAATAAAAGATTGATGCTGATGCGGCCAGGACAACAGATATATTTCTATTGAGCTGTGACCCATCTGATTTATAAGTATTTAGAGAAAGAACACAAACTGAGAGATGTGTGAAACTTTACCAAAGACTATTTATTTTTCCAGACAGAATGTACCAGTTGATTTGGCCACTCCTAAGGTTCCTACTCCTCTCTTTGTGTTGGATTTTCAACTTAATATGCCACACTTATTATCAACTCCAGGGGGTAGATTTCCAGTACTATGGCTTCTAAAACTACAAGTGATGGATTTGGACACAGCAACCAATTCGATTCAGTCTATTATAAATTTAGAAAGTACTAGAGAAATGATCGTTAGAATCAGTTTGGTTGCTATGGACAACAATTCTGCTTATCTGCTTTAAAAGCTTCAGTAAATCTACACACAGATCTTTTGCCTACTTAACGGATAAAGAAAAAAAGTAACAGTCCAGACCTTTTGAGTCAACTGTCCAATTACTTTTGGTCCCTTAAAAAGATGATGCTACATCAGTGGTTCTCAAACGGTGTTAGTGGTTCAGGACAAATTCAAATTATTATGGTCAGTGTTATAGGTAAAACTAGTGCTGGTGGCTGTCAATCATAAAATATGTGGAAAAACAGAAGCAAGTCTTGTCCCTCACCACATAGTTTAGCATAAGGAAGACATATAAAACACAATTTACCTAATATGCCTTTCTAAATTTCTCAACAAGAAACTTTAGGCCTAGGGGTGCCGTGTAAAAGATTCTGATACACTAGTGCGCCGTGACTCAAAACATTTTGGGAAGAGCTTAAACTCCTAAATATTTCCTCCAATTTGGTTGTTAATACCCTCAAATTAAAGCTTATAGTCAGTCAATATGATTTTAAAGTGCAGACTAGCTACGATATGTTTTGGTAAACAACTAAATTAACAAAACTTGTGTCATTGTAAAAAAATATATATACGGGTTCATTCCATTCCAGTTCACCCAAGCAACTTTGTACTAGAGATGTGCAGCGGGCATTTCTTTTTTTTTGTTTTTTTTGTTCTGGTTTTGGATTCGGTTCCGCGGTCGTGTTTTGGATTCGGACGCGTTTTGGCAAAACCACCCTTTTGGATTTTTGTCGCCTTCGGATGAGTTTTGGATTCGGGTGTTTTTTTTTAAAAAAAACAAACTGAAAAACAGCTAAAATCATAGAGTTTGGGAGTAATTTTGATCCTATAGTATTATTAAGATCAATAACCATAATTTTCACTCATTTCCAGTCTATACTGAACACCTCACAATATTATTTTTAGTCTCAAAATTTGCACCGAGGTCGCTGGATGACTAAGCTAAGCGAGCCAAGTGGGCGGCACAAACACCTGGCCCATCTAAGAGTGGCACTGCAGTGTCAGGCAGGATGGCACTTTAAAAAAAAAAAAGTCCCCAAACAGCACATGATGCAAAAAAAAAAAAAAAAAAAAAAAGGTGCAAGATGGAATTGTCCTTGGGCCCTCCCACCCACCCTTATGTTGTATAAACAGGACATGCACACTTTAACAAACCCATCATTTCAGCGACAGGGTCTGCCACACGACTGTGGCTGAAATGACTGGTTGGTTTGGGCACCCACCAAAAAAGAAGCAATCAAACTCTCCTTGCACAAACTGGCTCTACAGAGGCAAGATGTCCACCTCATCCTCAGATTCCTCACCCCTTTCACTGTGTACATCCTCCTCCTCACAGTATTAATTCGTCCCCACTGAAATCCACCATCACAGGTCCCTGTGTACTTTCTGGAGGCAATTGCTGGTAAATGTCTCCCCGGAGGAATTTATAATTCATTTTGATGAACATCATCTTCTCCACATTTTGTGGAAGTAACCTCCTATGCAGATCGCTGACAAGGTGACCAGCTGCACTAAACACTCTTTCGGAGTACAAACTGGAGGGGGGCAACTTAGGTAAAATAAAGCCAGTTTGTGCAAGGGCCTCCAAATTGTCTCTTTTTCCAGCCAGTATACGTACGGACTGTCTGACATGCCTACTTGGATGCTGTCACTCATATAATCCTCCACCATTCTTTCAATGGTGACAGAATCATATGTAGTGACAGTAGACGACATGTCAGTAATCGTTGGCAGGTCCTTCAGTCCGGACCAGATGTCAGCACTTGCTCCTGACTGCTCTGCATCACCGCCAGCGGGTGGTTTGGGAAATTTTATCCTTTTTCCTGGCAGCTCCAGTGGCGGTAGAAAATTAAGGAGGAGCTGTTGGCGGGTCACGTTCCGCTTGACTTGACAATTGTCTCACCAGCAGGTCTTTGAACATCTGCAGACTTGTGTCTGCCAGAAAGAGAGATACAACGTAGGCTTTAAACCTAGGATAGAGCAAGGTGGCCAAAATGTAGTGCTCTGATTTCAACAGATTGACCACCCGTGAATCCTGGTTAAGCAAATGAAGGGCTCCATCCACAAGTCCCACATGCCTAGCGGAATCGCTCTGTTTTAGCTCCTCCTTCAATCTCTCCAGCTGCTTCTGCAAAAGCCTGATGAGGGGAATGACCTGACTTAGGCTGGCAGTGTCTGAACTGACTTCACGTGTGGCAAGTTAAAAGGGTTGGAGAACCTTGCACAACATGGAAATCATTCTCCACTGCGCTTGAGTCAGGTGCATTCCCCCTCCTTTGCCTATATCAGTGGTGGCCAACCAGTGGCCCTTGAGCCGCATGTGGCTCTTTCTTTATTCAAATGTGGCTCCCAACAATCAAAATCATGTGACCACAACAGATACAGAAACCGCTGCACTCCAGCCAGACACGCAGCAGCACTACAGGGACTGAAAACTGAAGAAGCCAGATACTAGAGGTGAGACACCCACCAGCAAACAGAGGACACATTAGGGGCTGCTGCAATGGGACGAGTTGGTGGGTGGGCTGTAGTGATACATGAGAGTGGGCTAGAGTGACACATGGGAGAGCTGGCTGGAGAGACACAGGAGGGTCCTGGCAGGAGTGACGTGGGAGGGCGCTGGAAGTAGTGACACATGGGAGAGCTGGCTGGAGTGACACAGCAGAGTCCTGGCAGTAATGACACATGGGAGTGCTGGCTGGAGCAACATAGGAGGATGGAAGCAAGAGTGACACATGAGAGAGCTGGCTGGAGTAACACATCAGGGTCCTGGCAGTAATGACACATGGGAGAGCTGATTGGAGCGACATAGTAGGAGGGTAGTAGCAAGAGTGACACATGGAAGAGCTGGCTGGAGTGACATAGGAGGGTAATAGCAAGAGTGACACATGGGAGAGCTGGCTGGAGTAACACAGGAGGGTCCTGGCAGGAGTGACGAGGGAGGGTGCTGGATGTAGTGACACATGGGAGAGCTGGCTGGAGTGACATAGGAGGGTAGTAGCAAGAGTGACACATGAGAAAGCTGGTTGGAGTAGCACAGGAGGGTCCTGGCACGTGTGACGTGGGAGGGTGCTGGAAGCAGTAACACATGGGAGAGCTGGCTGGAGTGACATAGGAGGTTGGTAGCAAGAGTGACACATGAGAAAGCTGGTTGGAGTAACACAGCGGGGTCCTGGCAGTAATGACACATGGGAGAGCCGATTAGAGCGACATAGTAGGAGGGTAGTAGCAAGAGTGACACATGGGAGAGCTGGCTGGAGTGACACAGGAGGGTCCTGGCAGGAGTGACGTGGGAGGGTGCTGGAAGTAGTGACACATGGGAGAGCTGGCTGGAGTGACATAGGAGGTTGGTAGCAAGAGTGACACGAGAAAGCTGGTTGGAGTAACAGCGGGGTCCTGGCAGTAATGACACATGGGAGAGCTGGCTGGAGTGACAGGAGGATGTTGGCTGGAGTGACATGGGAAAGCTGACTGGAGTGACACAGGGGGGTGCTGGCAGAAGTGACTCATGGGAAGCTGGCTGGGGTGATATAGGAGCGTTCTAGAAGGAGTGACACATGGGGGAGCTAGCTGGAGTGACAGCAGGGTGTTGGCTGGAGTGACACATGGGGGAGCTGAAGTTTATTATGTGAATCTGGCTTTTTCAATTATTTTTTGTGAAAGTGGCTTTTTTAATGGATATGGCTTTAAAAGATTTATTTTATGTCGTTCTGGCTTTTTCAATGTATTTTATACCAGGGGCGTGGTCTAGCAAGCACAAGGCCACATTCCATTTTTGCATGCGCGCCATCGGCTCGATGTCGGCTCTTTGACGTACCTAACGAGGTTTATTTGCTCTTTGTCACTGACTGGCCACCCCTGACCTATATCGTAGACAGATGTATAGGCTTGAATGGCCTTTTGCTGCTCCTCCATCCTCTGAAGCATATAGAGGATTGAATTCCACCTCGTTACCACCTCTTGCTTCAGCTGATGGCAGGGCATGTTCAGGAGTGTTTGCTGGCGCTCCAGTCTTCGGCATGCGGTGGCTGAATGCCAAAAGTGGCCCGCAATTTTTCGGGCCTCCAACAGCATCTCCTGCACGACCCTGTTGTTTTTTTAAAAATTATGCACCACCAAATTAATTGTATGTGCAAAACATGGGACGTGCTGGAATTTGCCCACATGTAATGCACGCACAATATTGGTGGCGTTGTTCGATATCACAATTGGGGTAAGCCAATCTGCGATGATGTTCCTCAATTTCCTTAAGAGATTGTCAGCTGTGTGCCTCTTATGGAAAGCGGTGATACAAAGCGTAGCCTGCCTAGGAACGAGTTGGCATTTGCGAGATGCTGCTACTGGTGCCGCCGCTGTTTCTGCGGGAGGCAATACATCTACCCAGTGGGCTGTCACAGTCATACAGTCCTTAGTCTGCCCTACCTCACTTGTCCACATGTCCGTGGTTAAGTGGACAGTGGGTACAACTGCATTTTTTTTTGGACACTGAGGACACTTTTTCTGAAGTCTGTGTACATTCTTGGTATCGCCTGCCTAGAGAAGTGGAACCTAGATGGGATTTGGTACCGGGGACACACTACCTCAAGCAATTCTCTAAGTCCCTGTGAACGAACGGTGGATACCGGATGCACGTCTAACATCAACATAGTTGTCAAGGCCTGAGTTATCCGCTTTGCAACAGGATGACTGCTGTGATATTTCATCTTCCTCGCAAGGGACTGTTGGACAGTCAACTGCTTACTGTAAGTAGTACAAGTTGTCTTCTGACTTCCCCTCTGGGATGGCGATCGACTCCGAGCAGCAACAACAGCAGCGCCAGCAGTAACAGCAGCAGTAGGTGTTCCACTCAAGGATCCATCAGAGGAATCCCAGTTAGGAGAGGACTCGTCAGACTTGACAGTGACATGGCCTGCAGGACTATTGGCGTTCCTGTCTAAGGAGGAAATTGACATTGAGAGAGTTGGTGGTGTGGTTTGCAGGAGCTTGGGTACAAGAGGAAGAAGGGATTTAGCCGTCAGTGGACTGCTTTCGCTGTCACCCAAAGTTTTTGAACTTGTCAATGGACTTCTGATGAATGTGCTCCAGGTGACGTATAAGGGAGGATGTTCCTAGGTGGTTAACGTCCTTCCCCTACTAATTACAGCTTGACACCTGTTGTCCGCATTTCTGCTGAAATAATTCCACACTGAAGAGGTGATATTTTTTTTTATTTTTACCAGGCATGTCAATGGCCTTATACATCCCACGTACAACAGGTATCTCCCCGGGTGCCTGATTTATACAAACCACCTCACCATCAGAATCCTCCTCAGTACCAGCAACACCCATATCCTCATCCTGGTGTCAACAGTGACATCTTCAATTCAATATCAGGAAGTGGACTGTGGGTGCTCCTTCCAGCACTTGCAGGGGGCGTGCAAATAGTGGAAGGAGCTACCTCTTCCCGTCCAGTGTTGGGAAGGTCAGGCATCGCAAACCGACACAATTGGACTCTCCTTGCAGATTTGAGATTTAAAAGAACGCGGTGTTCTTTGCTGTGCTTTTGCCAGCTTAACCCTTAATTTTTCTAGCGGGATGAGTGCTTCCATCGTCATGTGAAGCTGAACCACTAGTCATGAGGAACATAGTAGAGGGCCTTTGCCATTCTTTGCCACTCTGTGTCGTAAACGGTATATTGGCAAGTTTACGCTCTCCTCAGACGATTTTAATTTATATTTTTGGGTCATCTTACTGAACTTTTGCTTTTTGGATTTTACATGCTCTCTACTATGACATTGGGCTTCAGCCTTGGCAGACTAAGTTGATGGCATTTCATCATCTCTGCAATGACTAGTGGCAGCAGCTTCAGCATTAGGTGGAAGTGAATCTTGATCTTTCCCTATTTTACCCTCCACATTTTTGTTCTCCATTTTTTAATGTGTGGAATTATGCCAGTAATATATCTGGAATTAGACGGCAGTAATGTCTGGAATTAGATACCACTAGATAGATACCAGATACCACTGTGACTGGAATGATGATGACCTATGCACAGGACAGGACACTACCACAGCACCCTACAGCAGCAAGATGCAGCACAAGACACTGGACTAGTATTAGTAATGTAGTATTACTGAGCAACACAAGACAATGAGCAGTGATACTGAGCACTGATGATACTGAGGACTGATGATAGTACGGAGAACTGACACTGAGCAGCACAAGACACTGTACTAGTATTAGTGAGCAGCACAAAAGCACTCTGGAATTGTCAGCCCCAAGATATGACTGGAATGATGATGTTCGATGCAGTCACAGGACACTACTACCAGAGTACCCAACAGCAGCAAGATGCAGCACAAGAGAGACACTGTACTAGTATTACTGAGCAGCAATAAGCACTGATACTGAGCACAGATACGGAGATTTGACACTGATAGAACGTAGCCACGTTCTCTCTGTACCCTATACAATGTACGAGTGAAAATGGCGGCGACGCGCGGCTCTTTATATGGAATCCGAATCTCGCGAGAATCCGTCAGTGGGATGATGACGTTTTGCCTCGTTCGGGTTTTCCCAAGTCAGGCGGGAACAACCGAGCCGCGCTCGGAACAGTGTTTGACACGTGAAGTTCGGGTAGGGTTCGGTTCTCAGCTCTACTTTGTACACTTGATACTACCACGTAGCTACTAAACCATGTAAATGTTTCTTCTCTAGGCCTCATAGTTTTCGAGATATAGGGGTCAAATGTGGATATCAGCCTGTACCCGCAAAAAATGGCAAACTAACATAGGATAATAGTATAGAAGTGTACTAGAGGTCATATTTAATAGATTTGGAGTACTTAAAATGAGTCAAATGGCTTTTATATGCATTTGGAAAAAAAAAAATCATAAAAGCTGTTTTTTTCCCAGCAAAATAAGTGCTCTCATTAAATTCAGGGTACATAAAAATGAGTTTAAGTTTATATTTCGGTCATTTTAGGAGACTTTAAAAAAAAAAAAAAAAGTGGAAAAAAAAAAACTGCTACCACCTGCAAGCCTAAAAACATTTATCCCACTCAAAAGCACCCCAATATACTTGTCCCATACTTTGAAACACAAATTCCATCACTTTGCACTTTTTCACCCCACAAAATGACGTGTCATTACTGGCCAGCTAAAAATAATTAAAAACATCAAAGTGCCTACTTAGGGCCATATGCAATTGCGGTCGAATTGCCGCTAATGTAAAAAAACGGGGCATTTGCGACACAAAAAAAAATGATTTGACAATGCAATACAGTACTTTGACAAAAAAACGGCCGTTTCAAATTCGACTTTTTGCAATTTGACAGTGGTCAAAGTCGACATGTCTGCAATGGTAAAAATGCGGCTTTTCGACAAAAGTATATTCAATTGAAGAATGTCGATTCGACAAGTGCTTTTCGACAGTAATTTCGTCAATTTCAGTCCGCCTCATTTTGCTGGCGGGATCTAATAAAAAAAATGTAAAAACATGTTTGTGTGTGTGTTTTTTATTGCTAATAGCATATCTATTTATATTAGAAGGGATTATCTACTTGGGTTTGTCTATTAGGAGCCACAAGTATTATTTAATAGATTTTTAAAAGAATACATATATTTTTTTTACTGACTAAAATAATATGGAGAGATCAGAGCATGTTTTTCAGTGGGAAGGGGTGGGAATGGGTTAAAAATCAAGAAAAAAAAAATGTGTGGGGTCCCCCCTCCTAAGCATAACCAGCCTCGGGCTCTTTGAGCCGGTCCTGGTTGTAAAAATACGGGGGGGAAATTGACAGGGGATCCCCCGTATTTTAACAACTAGCACCGGGCTCAGCGTCCAGTACTGATGCAAAAAATACAGGGGACAAAAGACGTAGGGGTCCCCCGTATTTTTCACACCAGCACCGGGCTCCACTAGCTGGAGAGATAATTCCACAGCCGGGGGACACTTTTATACCGGTCCCTGCGGCCGTGGCATTAAATCCCCAACTAGTCACCCCTGGCAAGGGCGGCGGATGGGAGGCTGATAGCCAAGTGACAAAATAAAGAATATTGTTTTTGTAGCAGAAATACAAGTCCCAGCAGCAAGCCTCCCCCGCAAGCTGGTACTTGGAGAACCACAAGTACCAGCATGCGGGGGGAAACAGGCCCGCTGGTACCTGTAGTTCTACTGCAAAAAAATACCCAAATAAAAACAGTACACACACCGTGAAAGTAAAACTTTATTACATACATGCACACCGACACACACATACTTACCTATGTTGACACGACGACTCGGTCCCCTTCACCAGTAGATTCCAAGGTGTACCTGTAAATAAAATTATACTCCCAAAAATCCAGTGTAAATCTGTCCTCTTGTTTGTAATCCACGTACTTGGCGAAATAATAAAACGCAAAACCCGATCCACGCACTGAAAGGGGTCCCATGTTTACACATGGGACCCCTTTCCCCGAATGCCGGGACGCCCCATGACTGCTGTCACAGAGGGTCCCTTCAGCCAATCAGGGAGCGCCACGTTGTGGCACTCTCCTGATTGGCTGTGCGCTTCTGAGCTGTCAGGCGGCGCATAGCTCTATGCCGCTCCATTATATTCAATGGTGGGAACTTTGCGGGCAGCGGTTGACCGCGAGTAACCTCAACCGCTGACCCCAAATCTGCTCATATACATAGAAAAAATAAGATTTTAAACCTACTGGTAAATCTTTTTCTCCTAGTCCGTATAGGATGCTGGGGACTCCGTAAGGACCATGGGGGTATAGACGGGCTCTGCAGGAGACATGGGCACTCTTAAGACTTTAGATGGGTGTGCACTGGCTCCTCCCTCTATGCCCCTCCTCCAGACCTCAGTTAAAGAACTGTGCCCAGAGGAGACTGACAGTACGAGTTAAGGATTTTTGTTAATCTAAGGGCAAGATACATACCAGCCCACACCATACAACATGGAATATACGAACCAGTTAACAGTATTAAACAAAACAGCATCTGCCCGAGACTGATCAAAACTGTAACAGAACCCTTATGTAATCAATAACTATATACAAGCCTTGCAGAATTTAGTCCGCACTGGGACAGGCGCCCAGCATCCTCTACGGACTAGGAGAAAAAGATTTACCGGTAGGTTTAAAATCCTATTTTCTCTTACGTCCTAGAGGATGCAAGGGGACTCCGTAAGGACCATGGAGATTATACCAAAGCTCCAGACCGGGCGGGAGAGAGCGGATGACTCTGTAGCACCGATTGAGCAAACATGAGGTCCTCATTAGCCAAGGTATCAAACTTCTAGAATTTAGCTAGTGTTTGTACCCGACCAAGTAGCTGCTCGGCAAAGTTGTAACGCCGAGACACCTCGGGCAGCCGCCCAAGAAGAACCCACCTTCCTAGTGGAATGGGCCTTTATCGAATTTTGTAACGGCAATCCAGCCGTAGAATGAGCCTGCTGAATCGTGTTACAGATCCGGCAGGCAATAGTCTGCTTAGAAGCAGGAGCGCCAACCTTGTTGGCTGCATACAGGACAAACAGGGCCTCTGTTTTCCTAACCCGAGCCGTCCTGGCTACATAAACTTTTAAGGCCCTGATTACATCAAGAGACTTGGAATCCTCAAAGTCACCCATAGCCACAGGCACCACAATAGGTTAGTTCATATAGGGGGTCATTCCGAGTTGTTCGCTCGCAAGCGGATTTTAGCAGATTTGCTCATGCTAAGCCGCCGCCTACTGGGAGTGAATCTTAGCATCTTAAAATTGCGAACGATGTATTCGCAATATTGCGATTACACACCTCGTAGCAGTTTCTGAGTAGCTCCAGACTTACTCGGCATCTGCGATCATTTCAGTGCTTGTCGTTCCTGGTTTGATGTCACAAACACACCCAGCGTTCGCCCAGACACTCCCCCGTTTCTCCGGCCACTCCTGCATTTTTCCCGGAAACTGTTTTTCCCACACGCCCATAAAACGGCCTGTTTCCGCCCAGTAACACCCATTTCCTGTCAATCACTTTACGATCGCCAGAACGAAGAAAAAGCCGTGAGTAAAAATCCTAACTGCATAGCAAATTTACTTGGCGCAGTCGCAGTGCGGACATTGCGCATGCGCATTAAGCGGAAAATCGCTGCGATGCGAAGATTTTTACCGAGCGAACAACTCGGAATGACCCCCATAAAACGATGAAACCACCTTAGGCAAAAATTGAGGACGAGTCCTCAACTCTGCTCTATCCACATGGAAAATCAGACAGGGGCTTTTGTGAGACAAAGCCGCCAATTCGGACACCCGCCTCGCAGATGCCAAGGCTAACAACATGACCACTTTCCAAGTGAGAAATTTTAACTCAACTGTTTGAAGAGGTTCAAACCAGTGTGACTTAAGGAACTGTAACACCACGTTAAGGTCCCATGGTGCCACTGGGGGCACAAAGGGGGCTGGATGTGCAGCACTCCCTTTACAAAAGTCTGGACTTCTGGGAGAGAAGCCAATTCCTTCTGAAAGAATATTGACAGGGCCGAAATCTGCACCTTAATGGAGCCTAACTTTAGGCCCATATCCACTCCTGTCTGCAGAAAGTGGAGAAAACGGCCCAGGTGGAGATCTTCCGTAGGAGCATTCTTGGTTTCACACCAAGATACATATTTCCTCCAGGGACGGTGATAATGCTTCGCTGTCACCTCCTTCCTAGCTTTTATCAGAGTAGGGATGACTTCCCCCGGATTACCTTTCCTAGCTAGGATTTGGCGTTCAACCGCCATGCCGTCAAACGTAACAGCGGTAAGTCTTGGAACACGCAGGGCCCCTGCTGCAACAGGTCCTCCCTGGGAGGAAGAGGCCACGGATCTTCTGTGAGCATTTCCTGAAGATCTGAATACCAGGCTCTTCGAGGCCAATCCGGAACAATGAGTATTGTCTGGACTCTTTTTCGTCTTATGATTCTCAGTATTGAGATGAGTGGAAGAGGAGGGAATACATAGACCGACTGAAACACCCAGGGTGTCACCAGGGCGTTTACCGCTACAGCTTGAGGGTCCCTTGACCTGGAACAATACCTCCGAAGTTTCTTGTTGAGGCGTGACGCCATCATGTCTATTTGAGGAAGCCCCCAACGACTTGTTATCTCTGCAAAAACTTCTTGATTAAGACCTCACTCTCCTGGATGGAGATCGTGTCTGCTGAGGAAGTCTGCTTCCCAGTTGTCCACTCCCGGAATGAAGACTGCTGACAGCGCGCTTACGTAATTTTCCGCCCAGCAAAGAATCCTGGTGGCTTCCGCCATTGCCACTCTGCTCCTTGTCCCGCCTTGGTGGTTTACATGAGCCACTGCTGTGAAGTTAGAATCGGGTGGTGGAGAAAGTATTCCCTCAGGCGCTCAGTAAAACAAAGAATATAAATCAACAAACAGAAAGATATTTTAAAAGGAGTAATACATTCCTTAATGGGTAGAGGAACTCCAGGATACAGTTGTGCTCCTTCTTCACTTATCAATACCTCACGAATACAGGAGGATATGCAAAAAAGAAATCATAACATGTGTAGTACAATCACAATTTAATAGTTACACACATTATACATAAAACACGATCCACAAAAAGAATATTCCCAAAGATTCTGCGGAGAATGGGAGGTCAGAATAATTACCAGCAAATAATGAGAACTGATTTTTGTCAGATCTCAAAAATAGCAGTTTGTAATACAGTCACCAAGCGTCTCTCCGGAAAAAAACACTTGAACCGGTGTTTGGCAATCAATTCAGCTCTCCAAATCTTTTAACAAGACCTGCAGCATTGCGGGTAGAAACGCGTCGGTAATTAAGGGACGGACCGGACCGGACTCCGAAGCTGCTGCTGTTAAAAGATTTGGAGAGCTGAATTGATTGCCAAACACCGGTTCAAGTGGTCTTTTCCGGAGAGACGCTTGGTGACTGTATTACAAACTGCTATTTTTGAGATCTGACAAAAATCAGTTCTCATTATTTGCTGGTAATTATTCTGACCTCCCATTCTCAGCAGAATCTTTGGGAATATTATTTTTGTGGATCGTGTTTTATGTATAATGTGTGTAACTATTAAATTGCGATTGTACTACACATGTTATGATTTCTTTTTTGCATATCCTCCTGTATTCGTGAGGTATTGATAAGTGAAGAAGGAGCACAACTGTATCCTGGAGTTCCTCTACCCATTAAGGAATGTATTACTCCTTTTAAAATATCTTTCTGTTTGTTGATTTATATTCTTTGTTTTACTGAGCGCGCCTGAGGGAATACTTTCTCCACCACTCGATTCTTTCAGGATTTAGATTTTGGGTACTTTGGAGGGGTACCTTGGAGATTGTGAGTACCTAGCAGGCTGCCTTGTGACTTTTGCGCAATTTAAAGGTCCCGAAGGAATTTTCTTTGTATTTGACACTGCTGTGAAGTTGTCCGATTGAATCAGAACAGGTAGGCCGTGAAGAAGAGTCTCCGCTTGTCGTAGGCCGTTGTATATGGCCCTTAATTCCAGCACGTTGGCTTAACCTCCTGGCTTAACCACAGTCCCTGAAAAGTTCTTCCTGTGTGACTGCTCCCCATCCTCGGAGGCTCGCGTTCGTGGTCACCAGAACCCAGTCTTGAATGCCGAACCTGCGACCCTCTAGAACAGGCATTCCCAACCACGGTCCTCAAGGCACACTAACAGTGCAGGTTGTAGTGATATCCAGGCTTCAGCACAGGTGATTTAATTAGTAGGTCAGTTATTTTGTTTTAACCATCTGTGCTGCAGCCTGGATATCACTAAAACCTGCACTGTTGGTGTGCCTTGAGGACCGTGGTTGGGAAAGCCTGCTCTAGAAGGTGAGCACTCTGCAGCCACCACAGGAGAAACACCCTGGCCCTGGGGGACAGGCTTATTTTCTGATGTATTTGTAGATGGGACCCTGACCACTTGTCCAGAAGGACCCACTGAAATGTCCTCGCATGGAACCTGCCGAAGAGGATGGCCTCGTAGGCCGCCACCATCTTTCCCAGTACTCGAGTGCATTGATGAACGGACACTCTTTTTGGCTTTAACAGGTCTCTGACCATGCTCTGGAGTTCCTGGGCCTTTTCGTTGGGAGAAAAACCCTCTTCTTTTCCGTGTCCAGAATCATGCCTAAAAATTATAGCCGAGTCGTTGGAATCAACTGCGACTTTGGCAGATTTAGGATCCAGCAGTGTTGCTGCAGCACTCTCAGGGAGAGTGACACGCTTTTCAGCAACTGACCTCTCGATCTCGCTTTTATCAGGAGATCGTCCAAGTATGGGATAATTGTGACTCCTTGTCTGCGTAGGAGCACCATCATTTCCGCCATTACCTTAGTGAAAATCTCGGGGCCGTGGACAGGCCAAATGGCAACGTCTGAAACTGGTAATGACAGTCCTGTACAGCTAATCTCAGGTACGCCTAATGAGGAGGATAAATGGGGACATGAAGGTATGCATCCTTTATGTCTAGTGATACCATAAAATCCCCCCTTCCAGGCTGGAGATCACTGCCCAGAGAGATTCCATCTTGAATTTGAACCTTTTTAGATACAGGTTTAGGGATTTTAGATTCAGAATGGGTCTGACCGAGCCATCCGGTTTCGGGACCACAAATAGGGTTGAATAGTACCCTTTTCCCTGTTGTATTAGGGGAACCTTGATAATCACCTGCTGTCGACACAGCTTTTGTATTGCAGCTAAAACTATTTCCCTCTCTGGGGGAGAAGCTGGCAAAGCCGACTTGAAAAATCGTCGAGGAGGCACTTCTTCAAATTCCAGTTTGTAGCCTTGGGATACAATTTCTATCGCCCAAGGATCCAAATCTGACAGAACCCAGACCTGGCTGAAGAGTCGAAGACGTGCCCCCACTGGCGCGGACTCCCGCAGTGGAGCCCCAGCGTCATGCTGTGGATTTTGTAGAAGCCGGGGAGGACTTCTGTTCCTGGGAACCAGCAGTAGCAGGCATTCTTTTCCCTCTACCCTTACCTCTGGCGAGGAAGGAAGAGCCCCGACCTCTTCTGGACTTATGCGACCGAAAGGACTGCATCTGATATTGAGGTGTTTTCTTTTGCTGTGGGGGAACATAAGGCAAAAAATAAGAATTTACTTACCGATAATTCTATTTCTCATAGTCCGTAGTGGATGCTGGGGACTCCGAAAGGACCATGGGGAATAGCGGCTCCGCAGGAGACTGGGCACAAAGTAAAAGCTTTAGGACTAGCTGGTGTGCACTGGCTCCTCCCCCTATGACCCTCCTCCAAGCCTCAGTTAGGATACTGTGCCCGGACGAGCGTACACAATAAGGAAGGATTTTGAATCCCGGGTAAGACTCATACCAGCCACACCAATCACACCGTACAACTTGTGATCTGAACCCAGTTAACAGCATGATAACAGAAGGAGCCTCTGAAAAGATGGCTCACAACAACAATAACCCGATTTTTTTAACAATAACTATGTACAAGTAATGCAGACAATCCGCACTTGGGATGGGCGCCCAGCATCCACTACGGACTATGAGAAATAGAATTATCGGTAAGTAAATTCTTATTTTCTCTAACGTACTAGTGGATGCTGGGGACTCCAAAAGGACCATGGGGATTATACCAAAGCTCCCAAACGGGCGGGAGAGTGCGGATGACTCTGCAGCACCGAATGAGATAACTCCAGGTCCTCCTCAGCCAGGGTATCAAATTTGTAGAATTTAGCAAACGTGTTTGCCCCTGACCAAGTAGCTGCTTGGCAAAGTTGTAAAGCCGTGACCCCTCGGGCAGCCGCCCAAGATGAGCCCACTTTCCGTGTGGAATGGGCTTTTACAGATTTTGGCTGTGGCAGGCCTGCCACAGAATGTGCAAGCTGAATTGTACTACAAATCCAACGAGCAATCGTCTGCTTAGAAGCAGGAGCACCCAGCTTGTTGGGTGCATACAGGATAAACAGCGAATCAGATTTTCTGACTCCAGCCGTCCTGGAAACATATATTTTCAGGGCCCTGACTACGTCCAGCAACTTGGAATCCTCCAAGTCCCTAGTAGCCGCAGGCACCACAATAGGCTGGTTTAAGTGAAATGCTGAAACCACCTTAGGAAGAAATTGAGGACGAGTCCTCAATTCTGCCCTGTCCGTATGAAAAATTAGGTAAGGGCTTTTATAGGATAAAGCCGCCAATTCTGAGACACGCCTGGCTGAAGCCAGGGCTAACAGCACTACCACTTTCCATGTGAGATATTTTAAGTCCACAGTGGTGAGTGGTTCAAACCAATGTGATTTTAGGAATCCCAAAACTACATTGAGATCCCAAGGTGCCACTGGATGCACAAAAGGAGGCTGTATATGCAGTACTCCCTTGACAAACGTCTGAACTTCAGGAACAGAAGCCAGTTCTTTTTGGAAGAATATTGACAGGGCCGAAATTTGAACCTTAATGGACCCTAATTTGAGGCCCATAGACAGTCCTGTTTGCAGGAAATGCAGGAAATGACCCAGTTGAAATTCCTCTGTAGGGGCCTTCCTGGCCTCGCACCACGCAACATATTTACGCCAAATACGGTGATAATGTTGTATGGTTACATCCTTCCTGGCTTTGATCAGGGTAGGGATGACTTCATCCGGAATGCCTTTTTCCTTCAGGATCCGGCGTTCAACCGCCATGCCGTCAAACGCAGCCGCGGTAAGTCTTGGAACAGACATGGTCCCTGCTGGAGCAGGTCCTTTCTTAGAGGTAGAGGCCACGGGTCTTCCGTGAGCATCTCTTGAATTTCCGGGTACCAAGTCCTTCTTGGCCAATCCGGAGCCACGAGTATAGTCTTTACTCCTCTCCTTCTTATGATTCTCAGTACTTTTGGTATGAGAGGAAGAGGAGGGAACACATACACTGACTGGTACACCCACGGTGTTACCAGAGCGTCCACAGCTATTGCCTGAGGGTCCCTTGACCTGGCGCAATATCTGTCCAGTTTTTTGTTGAGGCGGGACGCCATCATGTCCACCTTTGGTTTTTCCCAATGGTTCACAATCATGTGGAAGACTTCTGGGTGAAGTCCCCACTCCCCCGGGTGAAGATCGTGTCTGCTGAGGAAGTCTGCTTCCCAGTTGTCCACTCCCGGAATGAATATTGCTGACAGTGCTATCACATGATTCTCCGCTCAGCGAAGAATCCTTGCCACTTCCATCATTGCCCTCCTGCTTCTTGTGCCGCCCTGTCTGTTTACGTGGGCGACTGCCGTGATGTTGTCCGACTGGATCAACACCGGCTGACCCTGAAGCAGAGGTCTTGCCTGACTTAGGGCATTGTAAATGGCCCTTAGTTCCAGGATATTTATGTGAAGTGACGTTTCCATGCTTGACCACAAGCCCTGGAATTTATTTCCCTGTGTGACTGCTCCCCAGCCTCTCAGGCTGGCATCCGTGGTCACCAGGACCCAATCCTGAATGCCGAATCTGCGGCCCTCTAGGAGATGAGCACTCTGTAACCACCACAGGAGAGACACCCTTGTCCTTGGAGACAGGGTTATCCGCTGATGCATTTGAAGATGCGATCCGGACCATTTGTCCAGCAGATCCCACTGAAAAGTTCTTGCGTGGAATCTGCCGAATGGAATCGCTTCGTAAGAAGCCACCATCTTTCCCAGGACCCTTGTGCATTGATGTACTGACACTTGGCCTGGTCTTAGGAGGTTCCTTGGCTTTCTCCTCCGGGAGAAACACCTTTTTCTGTACTGTGTCCAGAATCATCCCTAGGAACAGCAGACGTGTCGTCGGAATCAGCTGCGATTTTGGAATATTTAGAATCCATCCGTGCTGTCGTAGTACTACTTGAGATAGTGCTACTCCGACCTCTAACTGTTCTCTGGACCTTGCCCTTATCAGGAGATCGTCCAAGTAAGGGAAAATTAAGACGTCTTTTCTTCGAAGAAGAATCATCATTTCGGCCATTACCTTGGTAAAGACCCGGGGTGCCGTGGACAATCCAAACGGCAGCGTCTGAAACTGATAGTGACAGTTCTGTACCACAAACCTGAGGTACCCTTGGTGAGAAGGGCAAATTGGGACATGGAGGTAAGCATCCTTGATGTCCAGAGACACCATATAGTCCCCTTCTTCCAGGTTCGCTATCACTGCTCTGAGTGACTCCATCTTGAACTTGAACCTTTTTATGTAAGTGTTCAAGGATTTCAGATTTAAAATGGGTCTCACCGAGCCGTCCGGCTTCGGTACCACAAACAGCGTGGAATAATACCCCTTTCCCTGTTGTAGGAGGGGTACCTTGATTATCACCTGCTGGGAATACAGCTTGTGAATGGCTTCCAATACCGCCTCCCGGTCGGGGGGAGACGTTGGTAAAGCAGACTTCAGGAACCGGCGAGGAGGAGACGTCTCGAATTCCAATTTGTACCCCTGAGATACTACCTGCAGGATCCAGGGGTCCACTTGCTAGTGTGCCCACTGCGCGCTGAAATTCTTGAGACGGGCCCCCACCGTGCCTGAGTCCGCTTGTAAGGCCCCAGCGTCATGCTGAGGACTTGGCAGAAGCGGGGGAGGGCTTCTGTTCGTGGGAAGAGGCTGTTTGCTGCAGTCTTTTTCCCCTTCCTCTGCCCCGGGGCAGATATGAGTGGCCTTTTGCCCGCTTGCCCTTATGGGGACGAAAGGACTGAGCCAGAAAAGACGGTATCTTTTTCTGCTGCGAGGTGACTTGGGGTAAAAAGGTGGATTTTCCAGCCGTTGCCGTGGCCACCAGGTCCGATAGACCGGCCCCAAATAACTCCTCCCCTTTAAACGGCAATACTTCCATATGTCGTTTGGAATCCGCATCCCCTGACCACTGTCGCGTCCATAACGCTCTTCTGGCAGAAATGGACATAGCACTCACTCTTGATGCCAGGGTGCAAATATCCCTCTGTGCATCACGCATATATAGTAATGCATCCTTCAAATGCTCTATAGTTAGTAATATACTGTCCCTATCCAGGGTATCAATATTTTCAGTCAGGGAATCCGACCACGCAACTCCAGCACTGCACATCCAGGCTGATGCGATTGCTGGTCGCAGTATAACACCAGTATGTGTGTATATACCCTTCAGGATATTTTCCAGCCTTCTATCAGCTGGTTCTTTGAGGGCGGCCGTATCAGGAGACGGTAACGCTACTTGTTTAGATAAACGTGTGAGCGCTTTATCTACTCTAGGGGGTGTTTCCCAACGCGCCCTAACCTCTGGCGGGAAAGGGTATAGTGCCAATAATTTATTAGAAATTAGCACTTTTTTATCGGGGGAAACCCGCGCTTTATCACACACCTCATTTAATTCATCTGACTCAGGAAAAGCTACTGGTAGTTTTTTCACTCCCCACATAATACCCTTCTTTGTGGTACTTGTAGTGTCAGAAATGTTCAATGCCTCCTTCATTGCCGTGATCATGTAACGTGTGGCCCTACTGGACATTACGTTTGTCTCCTCACCGTCGACACTGGACTCAGTATCCGTGTCTGGGTCTGTGTCGACCCACTGAGGTAACGGGCGTTTTATCGCCCCTGACGGTGTCTGAGACGCCTGGACAGGCACTAATTGATTTGTCGGCTGTCTCATGTCGTCAACAGTTTTTTGTAAAGTGCTGACATTGTCACGTAGTTCTTTAAATACAACCATCCAGTCAGGTGTCGACTCCCTAGGGGGTGACATCACTAATAAAGGCAATTGCTCTGCTTCCACATCATTTTCCTCCTCATACATGTCGACACAATCGTACCGACACCCAGCACACACACAGGGAATGCTCTGATAGAGGACAGGACCCCACTAGCCCTTTGGGGAGACAGAGGGAGAGTTTGCCAGCACACACCAGAGCGCTATATTATATATATATATATATATATATATATATATATATATATATATATATATCAATAGGGATAACCTTATATAAGTGTTACTCCCTTTTATAGCTGCTGTTTATAATTTAGCTGCCAATAGTGCCCCCCCTCTCTCGTTTTTACCCTGATTCTGTAGGGACTGCAGGGGAGAGTCAGGGAGCCGTCCTTCCAGCGGAACTGTGAGGGAAAATGGCGCTTGTGTGCTGAGGAGATAGGCTCCGCCCCTTCACGACGGCCTTATCTCCCGCTTTTTTCTGGAAAACTGGCAGGGGTTAAATACATCCATATAGCCAAGGAGCTATATGTGATGTATTTCTTTTGCCATCCTAAGGTATTTCTGTTTTTATTGCGTCTCAGGGCGCTCCCCCCCAGCGCCCTGCACCCTCAGTGACCGGAGTGTGAAGTGTGCTGAGAGCAATGGCGCACAGCTGCAGTGCTGTGCGCTACCTTAGTTGAAGACAGGAACGTCTTCTGCCGCCGATTTCACCGGACCTCTTCGTTCTTCTGGCTCTGTAAGGGGGCCGGCGGCGCGGCTCCGGGACCCATCCAGGCTGAACCTGTGATCGTCCCACTGGAGCTAATGTCCAGTAGCCTAAGAAACCCAATCCACTCTGCACGCAGGTGAGTTCGTTTCTTCTCCCCTTAGTCCCACGATGCAGTGAGCCTGTTGCCAGCAGGACTCACTGAAAATAAAAAACCTAAAATAAACTTTTACTCTAAGCAGCTCAGGAGAGCCACCTAGCATGCACCCTTCTCGTTCGGGCACAAAAATCTAACTGAGGCTTGGAGGAAGGTCATAGGGGGAGGAGCCAGTGCACACCAGCTAGTTCAAGCTTTTACTTTTGTGCCCAGTCTCCTGCGGAGCCGCTATTCCCCATGGTCCTTACGGAGTCCCAGCATCCACTTAGGACGTTAGAGAAAAAACATTAGTGAACCACCACGCCCTTTTTGATCGATTATCAAGAAAGATTCATTAATCACCAAAGTGAATCGTACGTATTGACCAGTGTCTGTATAGGTAATAGTCGTGAGTGGACAAAACTGCACCGCGGATACATATCACATCATATGTGTATACCAGATTTCACCAACCTCTAAGATAGGTAAACACTAGCTTCAAAATGTCTCTAGCCCTATACACTTACTCAGACTAATCAATATGTCAGGTTCAGACAATACCCGGTCTGTAGGGTTGGTAATGTCATCTTCAAGCAGAATTTCTGTAGATAAATAAATCAATGCATGTATCTGAAAAAAACTCAGACTTACTGACATGTGCATGGTCTACGTGTGTGCATATTTTCACCCGTCAGTGAACACACACCAAGGTACTTACTATTAGGTGCATTAGAGTTCACTTCTCATAGGACGACTTAGACAACCAAAATAATCACTGCAAGCAAATGAACCAACCTCTTAGTCCTGGAGACCACCACTACAGTTGCTGTCATACCACAAATGTAAAAACTACAATACTCACACATGGTGATCGAGTCCTCACCACCTCTACAGCCACACAGCCTGAAAGCTACTGGGCTGTCCTTAAATACCCTTCAGACCGGAAGTGTGTAGTGCACCCTCAAATCCGTCCCTGAACGCTCTCATGATGTAAAAAAGTCACTCCTGTTAAGGCTGCTATCCTTGCTGGCATCAATCTAACCTCCCTATTGCATGACGACCCGTCCCGCTGTCCAGCATACCGCCGCATCAGTGAAAAACAGTCGCGGCTGTGGTGGAACGCAAATGCGTTCCACAACCAGGAAGTCAGAAACCGGAAGCGCCGGGCGCTCCGGTCTCTACGATAGCCAAATAGGTTCAAACAAAGGATTAGTACTACTAACAGGCGGATCATCAGTTAACGCAAAAGGGGAGAAACAATACACACTTAAGGAAAGAATACGTTCAATCCACTAGGGAATATAAGAATGGATCACAAGAGAGTTGAATAGTGCTGAAACATGCTCACACGTTAAATCATCAAAGGGGCGCAGTGGTCACTGTGAACAGACATAATACAAAAAAATCATATACATCCAATAAAAAAATTAAAACATCAATGTGCTACAGTATGAGACCACATAACGAAAACCTCCAAGGCTGATTTTCATCGCATCAGAGTAATCTTTCTTCCTTATTGATACTATCAATATTAATTACACACGCAATTAATTAATACTAGTGAAGAGACTCAATTTCATTTATATATGAAGAAATCTTTTTAACGGTGGTTCTCGGATTATGTCTCAAACCATAGCACTCACATTGAACATTTTTTCTAGGTCAGGTGAACTCATGAGGACCACAGAATCCCGCAAGTATATACCAATGTTAACATCTATTAAAGTATATGCTAATGAGTTCACAGAAAGGCATTCATAGCAGCGTGTTCATTGAGACCTTTGGGTGAGACCGTGTTGAGGTGAGCAATCCAGAAGTTCTCCCTTTGGCGTAACATTTGGGTACGGTCCCCACCGTGGCTCAACGGTGGAACCCAATCAATTAATCTGCATTTCAGATTAGCTACCTGATGTCCTCGTTGTAAATAATGTCTGGCAACAGGCTTGTCACTGGTACCTGTTTGTATTGCTGTCCTAATGGATAACCAAATTGAATTTTCTTCAGATTATGAGTAAAAAACCGGGCTGCTTTTCATGTGGGAAATGCACAACGTGCAGACTGGTTCCACCTTTCCCCATCCACATTCAGGTTGGAATATTAAAATCAGGTACCACCTACACTGTAGGTTAGACTTCGTGGTGTATACTTTAACATGCCCTTGTGGTTTATGTTACGTGGGGCTCACCACCCAATGTTTTAGGGAACGGATGGCGAACCATCGGTTATCCATTAGGACAGCAATACAAACAGGTACCAGTGACAAGCCTGTTGCCAGACATTATTTACAACGAGGACATCAGGTAGCTAATCTGAAATGCAGATTAATTGATTGGGTTCCACCGTTGAGCCACTGTGGGGACCGTACCCAAATGTTACGCCAAAGGGAGAGCTTCTGGATTGCTCACCTCAACACGGTCTCACCCAAAGGTCTCAATGAACACGCTGCTATGAATGCCTTTCTGTGAACTCATTAGCATATACTTTAATAGATGTTAACATTGGTATATACTTGCGGGATTCTGTGGTCCTCATGAGTTAACCTGACCTAGAAAAAATGTTCAATGTGAGTGCTATGGTTTGAGACATAATCCGAGAACCACCGTTAAAAAGATTTCTTCATATATAAATGAAATTGAGTCTCTTCACTAGTATTAATTAATTGCGTGTGTAATTAATATTGATAGTATCAATAAGGAAGAAAGATTACTCTGATGCGATGAAAATCAGCCTTGGAGGTTTTCGTTATGTGGTCTCATACTGTAGCACATTGATGTTTTAATTTTTTTATTGGATGTATATAATTTTTTTGTAATATGTCTGTTCACAGTGACCACTGCGCCCCTTTGATGATTTAACGTGTGAGCATGTTTCAGCACTATTCAACTCTCTTGTGATCCATTCTTATATTCCCTAGTGGATTGAACGTATTCTTTCCTCAAGTGTGTATTGTTTCTCCCCTTTTGCGTTAACTGATGATCCGCCTGTTAGTAGTACTAATCCTTTGTTTGAACCTATTTGGCTATCGTAGAGACCGGAGCGCCCGGCGCTTCCGGTTTCTGACTTCCTGGTTGTGGAACGCATTTGCGTTCCACCACAGCCGCGACTGTTTTTCACTGATGCGGCGGTATGCTGGACAGCGGGACGGGTCGTCATGCAATAGGGAGGTTAGATTGATGCCAGCAAGGATAGCAGCCTTAACAGGAGTGACTTTTTTACATCATGAGAGCGTTCAGGGACGGATTTGAGGGTGCACTACACACTTCCGGTCTGAAGGGTATTTAAGGACAGCCCAGTAGCTTTCAGGCTGTGTGGCTGTAGAGGTGGTGAGGACTCGATCACCATGTGTGAGTATTGTAGTTTTTACATTTGTGGTATGACAGCAACTGTAGTGGTGGTCTCCAGGACAAAGAGGTTGGTTCATTTGCTTGCAGTGATTATTTTGGTTGTCTAAGTCGTCCTATGAGAAGTGAACTCTAATGCACCTAATAGTAAGTACCTTGGTGTGTGTTCACTGACGGGTGAAAATATGCACACACGTAGACCATGCACATGTCAGTAAGTCTGAGTTTTTTTCAGATACATGCATTGATTTATTTATCTACAGAAATTCTGCTTGAAGATGACCTTACCAACCCTACAGACCGGGTATTGTCTGAACCTGACATATTGATTAGTCTGAGTAAGTGTATAGGGCTAGAGACATTTTGAAGCTAGTGTTTACCTATCTTAGAGGTTGGTGAAATCTGGTATACACATATGGTGTGATATGTATCCGCGGTGTAGTTTTGTCCACTCACGACTATTACCTATACAGACACTGGTCAATACGTACGATTCACTTTGGTGATTAATGAATCTTTCTTGATAATCGATCAAAAAGGGCGTGGTGGTTCACTAATGTTTTATTAGTTTGTTCTCATTTTTGTATTGTGTTTGTTTAATGTATGTATATGTTTTATTTTGTGTTTCTCCAGTAACCAATATATGAAGCTCTCATAAACTGGAAGCTTATCTTGATAAAGATCCTAAACTGAGGATCGAAACGTCGATTAAATAAGCCTAGATTTGACTGCAATAAAGCCATTGTGAAAGATGATCGTGTGAGAAATCATTGAACTGGAAGAGTGCACCTCCATATTGTTGGATTTCTGTATATATATATATATATATATATATATATATATATATATATATATATATATATATATATATATATATATATATATAGTCAATAGATATATCACTGCACAGTAAGTACTGGATGTATATCACAGGGTAATTGTACCAGAAAACCCTGACTAAATGCACTCTTTCTTAACTAGCACGGTCTAAGAAGGCAGGTAGAATACTTAAGTGTCATGTAAAGTCACAGCACTGACAACCAGGCGGCTTTACACAGGAGGATTTGCCCAAGCAGTCCCAGGAACAGTGAAGCTGAGAGATAATGGCACGAGACACCGACAGGGAGTGAGGGAGAGACAGATATGCAGCTCCAGGGCGGGAACATTTGCGGGAAATGGCGCCCTGGGGCTGGGGGGGGGGGGGGGGGGGCGGCTTCATGTCTAAGCCTTATCCCCCTGCTGACGAAACCACCGGGTACTGTGGGCTACTGAAAATGGTTTAGAGAGAAAACCTGACCTGCGTCCATGCCCTGGTGATCTAGTGGGATCGCCAGTACTGCCAGTGTCCACCACCAGCGTGCGGCCCGCCTCCCACTGACCGCGCCGGATTGCGATAAAGACCGGGTCCCGCAAGTGGGACCCACTTACCACCTCCCGAAGCTCAGCCACGCGATCCCAGAGAGCCCCCCTCGTGTGTGCCTGACTGTGAAGAAAACCGGAGCCTCTGGGGAGAGCTGGAGCTGCAGCAGTGAATGTCTTCTGACATTTACCACCGCTGCTGCCCTTGTAGTCTTCACTTTTTTATTCAAAAAAAGCTATTCTTAGGGCTGCATGGAGCAGCCCCTCTGTTATGTGCCTGCTTACTGCAGCACCAACTACAAAACTGAGCTCCTGTGCAGGGAGACGAGGGTTATAGAGGCGGCGGCTCTGTGCATTCTGGGAACAGTCAAAGCTTTGAGCCTGTTGGTGCCTCGGATCAAGATCCTACTCTACACCCCAATGTCTATCCTTGTGGAGCCCAGTGTACCCCGCAGCAGAAAAATGGTTCAATAATAATTTATTCAAGATGTTGCCCCTTCCAGAAAACAACTCTCAAAGAGGGCATTAGACACATCCAAAGCATAAGGACTCACAAAAGTATGAACAGATGACCATGTAGCTGCCGCACAAATGTAATATCAGAAAGGTCGCAATAACCCTGGTTGAGTGTTGAGTGTGCCTTAATATTTTCTGGAACTTTAGGACCATTCTTTTCATATGAAAGTATTTTGTTCCCTAATCCACCTGGCAATAATTTGATTTGTGGACGGACCGCCTTTATTTACTCCTGCTTGTTGAACAAACAAATGTTTGGTCTTCCGTAAGTCCTTCACTCTAGTTAAATAGGCAGAAATTGCCCTCAATACATCCAACCTTTCTTCCTTCTCATTCTTAGGTTGAGAAAGGAACGAAGGTAAAATGATTTTTTTATTTAAATTAAATTCTGATACTACTTTCGCCACAAAGGATGGATTTGTTCGTAGAACAACCTGGTCTTGCAAGATATTTAAATAGGGCTCTTCTGCCCATAATGCTTGTATTTCACTGACCCTCTTTAACTGAAGTGATACAGTTAGAAAACACTACTTTCCAAGTAAGCAATTTTATTGGAATCTCTTGCAAAGGCTCAAAAGGAAAAAATAAGATTTTACTCACCGGTAAATCTATTTCTCTGACGTCCTAAGTGGATGCTGGGACTCCGTAAGGACCATGGGGAATAGCGGCTCCGCAGGAGACTGGGCACAACTAAAGAAAGCTTTAGGACTACCTGGTGTGCACTGGCTCCTCCCTCTATGACCCTCCTCCAGACCTCAGTTAGGATACTGTGCCCGGAAGAGCTGACACAATAAGGAAGGATTTTGAATCCCGGGTAAGACTCATACCAGCCACACCAATCACACCGTATAACTCGTGATACTATACCCAGTTAACAGTATGAAATATAACTGAGCCTCTCAACGGATGGCTCAACAATAACCCTTTAGTTAACAATAACTATATACAAGTATTGCAGACAATCTACACTTGGGATGGGCGCCCAGCATCCACTACGGACTACGAGAAATAGATTTACCGGTGAGTAAAATCTTATTTTCTCTGACGTCCTAAGTGGATGCTGGGACTCCGTAAGGACCATGGGGATTATACCAAAGCTCCCAAACGGGCGGGAGAGTGCGGATGACTCTGCAGCACAGAATGAGCAAACTCAAGGTCCTCCTCAGCCAGGGTATCAAACTTGTAAAATTTAGCAATGTGTTTGACCCCGACCAAGTAGCTGCTCGGCAAAGTTGTAAAGCAGAGACCCCTCGGGCAGCCGCCCAAGAAGAGCCCACCTTCCTCGTGGAATGGGCTTTCACTGATCTAGAATGCGGCAGTCCAGCCGCAGAATGTGCAAGCTGAATCGTACTACAAAACCAGCGAGCAATAGTCTGCTTTGAAGCAGGAGCACCCAGCTTGTTGGGTGCATACAGGATAAATAGCGAGTCAGTTTTCCTGACACTAGCTGTCCTGGAAACATAAATTTTCAGGGCCCTGACTACGTCCAACAACTTGGAATCCTCCAAGTCCTTAGTAGCCGCAGGCACTACAATAGGTTGGTTCAAATGAAAAGCTGATACCACCTTAGGGAGAAACTGGGGACGAGTCCTCAATTCTGCCCTATCCATATGGAAAATCAGATAAGGGCTTTTATATGACAAAGCCGCCAATTCTGACACACGCCTGGCCGAAGCCAAGGCCAACAGCATGACCACTTTCCACGTGAGATAATTCAAATCCACGGTTTTTAGTGGCTCAAACCAATGCGACTTCAGGAAATCCAACACCACGTTGAGATCCCACGGTGCCACTAGAGGCACAAACGGGGCTGAATATGCAGCACTCCCTTAACAAAAGTCTGAACTTCAGGCAGTGAAGCCAGTTCTTTTTGGAAGAAAATGTACAGAGCCGAAATCTGGACCTTAATGGAACCCAATTCTAGGCCCGTAGTCACTCCTGACTGTAGGAAGTGCAGAAATCGACCCAGTTGAAATTCCTCCGTTGGGGCCTTCCTGGCCTCACACCAAGCAACATCTTTTTTGCCATATGCGGTGATAATATTTTGCGATCACATCTTTCCTAGCCTTAATCAGCGTAGGAATGACTTCCTCCGGAATGCCTTTTTCCTTTAGGATCCGGTGTTCAACCGCCATGCCGTCAAACACAGCCGTGGTAAGTCTTGGAACAGGCAGGGCCCCTGCTGCAGCAGGTCCTGTCTGAGCGGCAGAGGCCATGGGTCCTCTGAGATCATTTCTTGAAGTTCTGGGTACCAAGCTCTTCTTGGCCAATCCGGAACCACGAGTATAGTTCTTACTCCTCTCCTTCTTAGTATTCTCCGTACCTTGGGTATGAGAGGCAAAGGAAGGAACACATACACCGACTGGTACACCCACGGTGTTACCAGAGCGTCCACAGCTATCGCCTGAGGGTCCCTTGACCTGGCGCAATATCTTTTTAGCTTTTTGTTGAGGCGGGACGCCATCATGTCCACCTGTGGCCTTTCCCAATGGTGTATAATCAATTTGAAGACTTCTGGATGAAGTCCCCACTCTCCCGGGTGGAGGTCGTGCCTGCTGAGAAAGTCTGCTTCCCAGTTGTCCACTCCGGGAATGAACACTGCTGACAGTGCTAACACATGATTTTCCACCCATCGGAAAATCCTTGTGGCTTCTGCCATCGCCATCCTGCTTCTTGTGCCGCCCTGCTGGTTTACATGGGCGACCGCCGTGATGTTGTCTGACTGGATCAGCACCGGCTGGTGTTGAAGCAGGGTCTAGCCTGACTTAGGGCATTGTGAATGGCCCTTAGTCCCAGAATATATATGTGTAGGGAAGTCTCCTGACTTGACCATAGTCCTTGGAAGTTTCTTCCCGGTATGACTGCCCCCCAGCCTCGAAGGCTGGCATCCGTGGTCACCAGGACCCAGTCCTGTATGCCGAATCTGCGGCCCTCTAGAAGATGAGCACTCTGCAGCCACCACAACAGCGACACCCTGGCCCTTGGAGACAGGGTTATCAGCCGATGCATCTGAAGATGCGACCCGGACCACTTGTCCAACAGATCCCACTGGAAGATCCTTGCATGGAACCTGCCGAATGGAATTTCTTCGTAAGAAGCTACCATCTTTCCCAGGACTCGCGTGCATTGATGCACCGACACCTGTATTTGTATTAGGAGGTCTCTGACTAAAGATGACAACTCCTTGGCCTTCTCCTCCGGGAGAAACCCTTTTTCCTGTTCTGTGTCCAGAACCATACCCAGGAACAGTAGACCCGTCGTAGGAACCAGCTGCGACTTTGGACTATTCAGAATCCAGCCGTGCTGTTGTAGCACTTCCCGAGATAGTGTTACTCTGACGAACAACTGCTCCCTGGACCTCGCCTTTTTAAGGAGATCGTCCAAGTACGGGATAATTATAACTCCCTTTTTTCGAAGGAGTATCATCATTTCGGCCATTACCTTGGTAAATACCCTCGGTGCCGGGGACAGACCAAAGGCAACGTCTGGAATTGGTAATGACAGTCCTGTACCACAATTTTGAGGTACTCCTGGTGAGGAGGGTAAATGGGGACATGCAGGTAAGCATCCTTGATGTCCAGAGATACCATGTAATGCCCTTCGTCCAGGCTTGCAATAACCGCCCTGAGCGATTCCATTTTGAACTTGAACCTTCGTATAGAAGTGTTCAAGGATTTCAATTTTAGAATGGGTCTCACCGAACCGTCTGGTTTCGGTACCACAAACATTGTGGAATAGTAACCCCGTCCTTGTTGAAGGAGGGGTACCTTGATTATCACCTGCTGGAAGTACAGCTTGTGAATTGCCGCCAGTACTAACTCTCCTAGAGGGCAGCAGGCAAGGCTGATTTGAGGTAACGGCGAGGGGGAGTCGTCTCGAACTCCAGCTTGTATCCCTGTGATACTACTAGCAGAACCCAGGGATCCACCTGTGAGCGAGCCCACTGGTCGCTGAAGTTTCCGAGACGCGCCCCCACCGCACCTGGCTCCACCTGTGGAGCCACAGCGTCATGCAGTGGACTCAGAGGAAGCGGGGGAAGATTTTTGATCCTGGTAAACTGGCTGTCTGGTGCAGCTTTTTCCCTCTTCCCTTGTCTCTGTGCAGAAAGGAAGCGCCTTTGACCCGCTTGCTTTTCTGAAGCCGAAAGGACTGTACCTTATAATACGGTGCTTTCTTAGGCTGTGAGGAAACTTGGGGTAAATATTTTCCTTCCCAGCTGTTGCTGTGGATACGAGGTCCCAGAGACCATTCCCAAACAATTCCTCACCCTTATAAGGCAGAATCTTCATGTGCCTTCTAAAGTCAGCATCGCCTGTCCACTGCCGGGTCCCTAATACCCTCCTGGCAGAATGGACCTTGCATTAATTCTGGATGCCAGCCGGCAAATATCCCTCTGTGCATCCCTCATATATAAGACGACGTCTTTAATATGCTCTATGGTTAGCAAATAGTATCCCTGTCCTGACAGGGTAATAGACCACGCTGCAGCAGCACTATCCATGCTGAAGGCAATTGCAGGTCTCAGTATAGTACCTGAGTGTGTATATACAGACTTCAGGATAGCCTCCTGCTTTTTATCAGCAGGCTCCTTCAAAGTGGCCGTATTCTAAGACGGCAGTGCCACCTTTTTGACAAACGTGTGAGCGCCTTATCCACCCTAGGGGATATCTCCCAACGTGACCTATCCTCTGGCGGGAAAGGGTACGCCATCAGTAACTTTTTAGAAATTACCAGTTTCTTATCGGGGGAACCCACGCTTCTTCACACACTTCATTCACTCATCTGATGGGGGAACAAAACACTGTCTGCTTTTTCTCCCCAAACATAAAATCCCTTTTTTGTGGTACCTGGGTATAATGTCAGAAATGTGTAACACATTTTTCATTGCCGAGATCATGCAACGGATGTTCCTAGTGGATTGTGTATATGTCTCAACCTCGTCGACACTGGAGTCAGACTCCGTGTCGACATCTGTGTCTGCCATCTGAGGTAGCGGCCGTTTTTGAGCCCCTGATGGCCTTTGAGACGCCTGGGCAGGCTGGGGCTGAGAAGCCGGCTGTCCCACAGCTGTTACGTCATCCAGCCTTTTATGTAAGGAGTTGACACTGTCTGTTAATACCTTCCACCTATCCATCCACTCTGGTGTCGGCCCCACAGGGGGCGACATCACATTTATCGGCATCTGCTCCGCCTCCACATAAGCCTCCTCATCAACCATGTCGACACAGCCGTACCGACACACTGCACACACACACGGAATGCTCTGACTGAGGACAGGACCCCACAAAGTCCTTTGGGGAGACAGAGAGAGAGTATGCCAGCACACACCAGAGCGCTATATAATGCAAGGATTCACACTACCCACAGTGATTTTTCCCTTATAGCTGCTATAATACACAGATTTGCACCTAAATTTAGTGCCCCCCCTCTCTTTTTAACCCTTTGAGCCTGAAAACTACAGGGGAGAGCCTGGGGAGCTGTCTTCTAGCTGCACTGTGAAGAGAAAAAGGCGCCAGTGTGCTGAGGGAGATAGCCCCGCCCCTTTTTCGGCGGACTTTCTCCCGCTTTTTTATGGATCCTGGCAGGGGTATTTTACACATATATAGCCTCTAGGACTATATATTGTGATTATTTTGCCAGACAAGGTGTTCATATTGCTGCTCAGGGCGCCCCCCCCCCCCCAGCGCCCTGCACCCATCAGTGACCGGAGTGTGAGGTGTGCATGAGGAGCAATGGCGCACAGCTGCAGTGCTGTGCGCTACCTTGTTGAAGACCGAAGTCTTCTGCCGCCGATTTTCAGGACCATCTTCTTGCTTCTGGCTCTGTAAGGGGGGCGGCGGCGCGGCTCCGTGACCGGACGATCGATGTCGGGCCCTGTGTTCGATCCCTCTGGAGCGAATGGTGTCCAGTAGCCTAAGAAGCCCAAGCTAGCTGCAAGCAGGCTGGTTCGCTTCTTCTCCCCTTAGTCCCTCGTAGCAGTGAGTCTGTTGCCAGCAGATCTCACTGAAAATAAAAAACCTAAAATAAACTCTCTTTTTCTAAGAGCTCAGGAGAGCCCCTAGTGTGCATCCAGCTCAGCCGGGCACAAGATTCTAACGGAGGTCTGGAGGAGGGTCATAGAGGGAGGAGCCAGTGCACACCAGGTAGTCCTAAAGCTTTCTTTAGTTGTGCCCAGTCTCCTGCGGAGCCGCTATTCCCCATGGTCCTTACGGAGTCCCAGCATCCACTTAGGACGTCAGAGAAATAGTGTTAAGGCGTTCAGAATCCGATTCAGAACCCATGGAGCTAGAGCAGATTTAACTGTAGGTCACTCTCTTCATGGCTTGACGTGACTTTTTACCAAACATTCTTCAGATAATTTCCTATCCAATAACACACTTAAAGCTGCAATGTGGACCTTAATGGTAGAAACTGCCAGGCAATTCCAGAATCCTTCATTCAGAAACTTTGGATGTGTTAACCTTCATTACAGCAAATCTGGAATTAGCCTATAAAATAAGGGTTCTCAAAACTCCATAATAAGCTAATGAGGATACTTTTTTCCTTGCTTTCATCAGGAACTAACACACCCGATAAGATAGTCCTTTTTGGCTCAATTTTTCTAGCTCAATTTCCACGACGTCAAACGCAGACTCTGGGGTGAACTTACTAAAGCTTCTAAAACACAGAATTGGTGATGTTGCCCATAGCAACCAATCAGATGCTGTTTATCATTGTCTAAAAGGCAATAGAGAAAAGATAGGCAGGATCTGATTGGTTGCTATGGGCAACGTCACCAATTCTCTGTTTTAGAGCTTTAGTAAATTTACCCCTCTGTGGGTTTGGATTAAACAGGCCTTGGCATAGTATCTCTGGTGAAAATGGCAACATCCATGGGTTTTTCCACTGCCATTCTAACTACTGTTGAAAACCACACTCTTCTTGGCCAATAGGGAAGAATTATAATCACTTCTACTTGCTCCTCTCTGATCTCTGTCAGGACACAAGCAATCATAGGAAAAAGGTGGGAACACATAACCCCGCTTGAAATTCCACATTAGGGAGAAAGTGTCTACTCTGCTTGTCTGTGGTAGGTGGTACCTGGAAAAAAAACGGGACAACTTTGCATTCTGATGCGTGGCCATAAGATCCACTTGCGGGTGACACATTTCATTACAATCTCCTGAAATATTTTTAACTCTAGTTCCTATTCTCCTGGCAAATCTCTGTCTACTGAGAAAATCTGCGATAATGTTGTCCCTTCCTGGTACATAAAGAGCTGACAGGGAATTGAGTGACAGTGTGCACAATCAAAAATTTATTGTTACCGCTTCTAATATACCATACGCTTGGTACCACCTTGTCGACTCAAATAAGCCACTACTGTCGCACTGTCTGAAATTACTAGACTTCTTAATAAAAGTGTAATAAAAGAAAGATACAATTTTAATAAAAAAATATTTTTTCTATTCATACATGATTTCTCTCTTTGTGCGCCACTGTAAGACCAGTTCTTCTCTTTTTTTAAACACTTGAATATATATTTGCAATATCATCATCTGTGGAAGCACCCCCACACCTGATTGGATTAAACTTGATTGTAACATGGGGTATTAATAACACATAAAATAAAATTTACACTAGTGCAGTAGTTATCTCCTATTCCCGTTTCCTCTTGTTTTAATCTTGCCGATTTCCCTCTAGTCATTTTCTGTATTGTTGCCTCAAACTTGTTACCAAACAATAAGTAGCCTTCATTAGGTAAAATCAAACAGCCTACAGTATATTTAGAGCATCTGCTGTCCATGAGCGCAAGCATAGGGCTCTACTTTCCATAATTCCTGCAATCATGGACTTTACAGCAAATTCCAACACATCGAGTGATGCTTCAAACAAGTATTTCTGTTGCTTTCAGCATAATAGAAAAAAAATTCTGCAAATATGGTCTTGAAATTTTCTCTTCCAAATCAGTATTCAATATAGGCCCCCAAAGTTACAAAGCTCTAGAAACTGAGGCTATGGCAACTCCAGATCTTAAAGAAACTGCTGTAGAACTATGCAGTATCTTCAATCAATTTTCAAGACATTTATCCACACCATCTGTTATGATCCAGGCTACAGGCTATTTCATGTAGGAATAGGCCTGTTATTAATGTATGCGATATCAATATTCTGATCGATGTATCAATGTACCAGTGTATGATACTGGTTAACTGTCTTTGCATGTCAAATGGTAGAAGCTTAATTGATCTGCTGGTATTTCATTATAGCCACAGAACGTCAGAGACACACTGGTTTCTCAGGTGTGAAATTCTTCCTGACAAGAGCTAGTTTAAATTACCCCAGAACCATAGCATGGCCAGAAAGGTGTTGGGCCTTTCCTGACCAGCTTGTAAAGGAAATTTATCCAGGCCTTAATTCTGCAGTTGAAACCCCTAGCTCCAAGCTTCAAACAATTAAAAGATAAGGGAATTTGGCCTGCTAGTATTTCTAAGAGACATCACAGTGTAAGCGGAAACTCGATTCACTCTCGTTTTGTAAGAGTTAAAAGGAATCCTAAACAGGGTGGGATGTAACCTGGGTTTTAAATATGAGGAACACAGGCTGGAAGGTGTTCATTCTGCTATCGAAGGATACAGATGTTCCATAAGTCAACAGGAAGCCTCATCACATAACTATTGAATCCAAAGAGACTGAATTGGTTTGGTTTGGTTTGTTTATTTCCCTATTTTACTTGAAATTGTATTTACGTGTGTGACTATTTGACTATTATATTCTTGTAATTTATTTTTTTCTGTAACAATAAGATTTGAAGTTTATACTAGGATTAAAAAAATCTGTTATCTGTGCTTTCCAAACCCTTGAAAGTCGCATAGCATGGTTTGCGCAGCGAATGGTACTTCTGCTGGTGGCAGTTACCACGTGGATTTACCACACACGCTGAGGTAATCAGTCAGGTGTCACGGGCAGTGTTCTCAGATTGGCGTATCTGGAGAATCGCCGCGTCAGGATGTGACACCAGCCTTTAACACAGCCCCATCTTCCAGAAGATTAGTATTTTTAGAAACTAATTCTGTTACCGCAGCTTCAACTTTAAGTATGGTACACCAATTCAAGAATTGTTCATAATTAAAATAAGATTTTACTCACCGGTAAATCTATTTCTCGTAGTCCGTAGTGGATGCTGGGGACTCCGTAAGGACCATGGGGAATAGCGGCTCCGCAGGAGACTGGGCACAGCTAAGAAAGATTTAGGACTACCTGGTGTGCACTGGCTCCTCCCACTATGACCCTCCTCCAGACCTCAGTTAGGATACTGTGCCCGGAAGAGCTGACACAATAAGGAAGGATTTTGAATCCCGGGTAAGACTCATACCAGCCACACCGTATAACTCGTGATATGATACTCAGTTAACAGTATGAACATAACAAAGCCTCTCAACAGATGGCTCAACAATAACCCTTTTAGTTAACGATAACTATATACAAGTATTGCAGACAGTCCGCACTTGGGACGGGCGCCCAGCATCCACTACGGACTACGAGAAATAGATTTACCGGTGAGTAAAATCTTATTTTCTCCGACGTCCTAGTGGATGCTGGGGACTCCGTAAGGACCATGGGGATTATACCAAAGCTCCCAAACGGGCGGGAGAGTGCGGATGACTCTGCAGCACCGAATGAGAGAACTCAAGGTCCTCCTCAGCCAGGGTATCAAATTTGTAGAATTTTGCAAACGTGTTTGCCCCTGACTAAGTAGCAGCTCAGCAAAGTTGTAAAGCCGAGACCCCTCGGGCAGCCGCCCAAGAAGAGCCCACCTTCCTCGTGGAATGGGCTTTTACCGATTTAGGCTGCGGCAGGCCAGCCGCAGAATGCGCAAGCTGAATTGTGCTACAAATCCAGCGAGCAATAGTCTGCTTAGAAGCAGGTGCACCTAGTTTTTTTGAGTGCATACAGGATAAATAGCGAGTCAGTTTTCCTGACTCCAGCCGTCCTGGAAACATAAATTTTCAAGGCCCTGACTACGTCCAGTAACTTGGAATCCTCCAAGTCCCTAGTAGCCGCAGGCACCACGATAGGTTGGTTCAAGTGAAAAGCTGATACCACCTTAGGAAGAAACTGGGGACGAGTCCTCAATTCTGCCCTATCCATATGGAAAATCAAATAGGGGCTTTTACATGACAAAGCCGCCAATTCTGACACACGCCTAGCCGAAGCCAAGGCCAAAAGCATGGCCACTTTCCACGTGAGATATTTTAAATCCACGGTTTTAAGTGGCTCAAACCAATGTGACTTTAGGAAACCCAACACCACGTTGAGGTCCCACTGGAGGCACAAAAGGAGGCTAAATATGCAGCACTCCCTTGACAAATGTCTGAACTTCATGCAGTGAAGCCAGTTCTTTTTGGAAGAAAATCGACAGAGCCGAAATCTGGACTTTAATGGAACCCAGTTTTAGGCCCATAGTCACCCCTGACTGTAGGAAGTGCAGAAATCGACCCAGCTGAAATTCCTCCATTGGGGCCTTCTTGGCCTCACACCACGCAACATATTTTCGCCATATGCGGTGATAATGTTGTACGGTTACATCTTTTCTAGCTTTAATGAGCGTAGGAATGACTTCCTCCGGAATACCCTTCTCTTTTAGGATCCGGTGTTCAACCGCCATGCCGTCAAACGCAGCCGCGGTAAGTCTTGGAACAGACAGGGCCCCTGCAGCAGCAGCAGGTCCTGTCTGAGCGGCAGAGGCCATGGGTCCTCTGAGATTAATTCTTGGAGTTCCGGGTACCAAGACCTTCTTGGCCAATCCGGAACAATGAGTATAGTTCTTACTCCTCTTTTCCTTATTATCCTCAGTACCTTGGGTATGAGAGGAAGAGGGGGGGGAACACAAACTGACCGGTACACCCACGGTGTCACTAGAGCGTCCACAGCTATTGCCTGAGGGTCTCTTGACCTGGCGCAATATTTTTCGAGCTTTTTGTTTAATCGGGACGCCATCATGTCCACCTATGGTCTTTCCTAACGGTTTACAAGCAGTTGGAAGACTTCTGGATGAAGTCCCCACTCTCCCGGGTGGAGGTCGTGCCTGCTGAGGAAGTCTGCTTCTTAGTTGTCCACTCCCGGAATGAACACTGCTGACAGTGCCAACACGTGATTTTCCGCCCATCGGAGAATCCTTGTGGCTTCTGCCATCGCCGTCGTGCTTCTTGTGCCGCCCTGTCGGTTTACATGAGCGACTGCAGTGATGTTGTCTGACTGGATCAGAACCGGCTGGTTTTGAAGCAGGGGCTTTGCCTGACTTAGGGCATTGTAAATGGCCCTCAGTTCCAGAACATTTATGTGTAGGGAAGTCTCCTGACTTGACCAAAGTCCTTGGAAGTTTTTTCCCAGTGTGACTGCCCCCCAGCCTCAAAGGCTGGCATCCGTGGTCACCAGGACCCAGTCCTGTATGCCGAATCTGCGGCCCTCTTTGATATGAGCACTCTGCAGCCACCACAGCAGAGACACCCTGGTCCTTGGAGACAGGGTTATCAACCGATGCATTTGAAGATGCGATCCGGACCATTGGTCCAACAGGTCCCACTGAAAGGTTCTGGCATGGAACCTGCCGAATGGAATTGCTTCGTAGGAAGCTACCATCTTTCCCAGGACTCGCGTGCAGTGATGCACAGACACCTGTTTTGGTTTCAGGAGGCCTCTGACTAGAGATGACAGCTCCTTGGCTTTCTCCTCTGGGAGAAACACTTTTTTCTGGACTGTGTCCAGAATCATCCCCAGGAACAGTAGACGTGTCGCAGGAACCAGCTGTGATTTTGGAATATTCAGAATCCAACCGTGCTGGTGTAGCACCTCCTGAGATAGTGCTACTCCGACCAACAACTGCTCTCTGGATCTCGCCTCTATCAGGAGATCGTCCAAGTATGGGATAATTAAAACTCCCTTTTTTCGAAGGAGTATCATCATTTCGGCCATTACCTTGGTAAATACCCTCGGTGCCGTGGACAGGCCGAACGGCAACGTCTGGAATTGGTAATGACAATCCTGTACCACAAATCTGAGGTACTCCTGGTGAGGATGGTAAATGGGGACATGCAGGTAAGCATCCTTGATGTCCAGAGATACCATGTAATCCCCCTCTTCCAGGCTTGCAATAACCGCCCTGAGCGATTCCATCTTGAACTTGAATTTTCTTATATATGTGTTCAAGGATTTCAAATTTAAAATGGGTCTCACCGAACCGTCCGGTTTCGGTACCACAAACATTGTGGAATAGTAACCCTGTCATTGTTGAAGTAGGGGCACCTTGACTATCACCTGCTGGGAATACAGCTTGTGAATTGCCTCTAACACAGCCTCCCTTTCTGAGGGAGTCGTTGGTAAGGCAGATTTGAGGAAACGGCGGGGGGGGGGGGGGGGGGGGGGGGGGGATGTCTCGAATTCCAGCCTGTACCCCTGAGATACCACTTGAAGGATCCAGGGATCTACTTGTGAGCGAGCCCACTGATTGCTGAAGTTTTTGAGACGGGCCCCCACCGTACCTGGCACCGCCTGTTGAGCCCCAGCGTCATGCGGTGGACTTAGCAGAGGAAGCGGGGGAGGACTTTTGTTCCTGGGAAGTGGCTGTATGCTGCAGCTTTTTTCCCCTACCTCTGCCTCTGGGCAGAAAGGACGCGCCTCTACCCCGCCTGCTCTTTTGGGGACAAAAGGACTGTACCTGATAATACGGTGCTTTCTTTGGTTGTGAGGGGACATGTGGTAAAAATGCTGACTTCCCAGCCGTTGCTGTGGACACTAGGTCCGAAAGACCATCCCCGAACAACTCCTCACACTTATAAGGCAAAACTTCCATGTGCCTTTTAGAATCTGCATCACCTGTCCACTGCCGGGTCCATAACCCTCTCCTGGCAGAAATGGACAGTGCACTTATTTTAGATGCCAGCCGGCAAATATCCCTCTGTGCATCTCTTATGTAGAAGACGGCGTCTTTAATATGCTCTACGTTTAGCAATATAGTGTCCCTATCTAGGGTGTCAGTGTTTTCTGACAGGGAATCTGACCACGCAGCTGCAGCACTGCACATCCATGCTGAAGCAATAGCTGGTCTCAGTATAATACCAGTGTGCGTATATATAGCCTTCAGGAGAGCCTCCTGCTTTCTATCAGCAGGTTCCTTTAGGGCGGCCGTATCCGGAGACGGTAGTGCCACCTTTTTTGATAAGCGTGTAAGCGCTTTATCCACCCTAGGGGGTGTTTCCCAACGTGACCTATCCTCTGGCGGGAAAGGGTACGCCATTAGTAACTTTTTAGAAATTACCAATTTTTTATCGGGGGTAGCCCACGCTACTTCACACACCTCATTTAATTCTTCAGAAGGGGGAAAAACTACTGGTAGTTTCTCTCCAAACATAATACCCTTTTTTGTGGTACCTGGGGTCACATCAGAAATGTGTAAAACATTTTTCATTTCCTCAATCATATAACGAGTGGCCCTATTGGACATTACATTAGTCTCTTCGTCGTCGACACTGGTATCTGTATCTGTGTCGACATCTGTGTCTGCCATCTGAGGTAGCGGGCGTTTTAGAGCCCCTGATGGCCTTTGAGACGTCTGGGCAGGCACGGGCTGAGAAGCCGGCTGCCCCGCATTTGGCATGTCGTCAAATTTTTTATGTAAGGAGTCGACACTTTCGCGTAATTCCTTCCACAAGTCCATCCACTCAGGTGTCTGCCCCGCAGGGGGTGACAACACATTTATAGGCACCTGCTCCTCCTCCACATAAGCCTCCTCATCAAACATGTCGACACAGCCGTACCGGCACACCGCACACACACAGGGAATGCTCTGACAGAAGACAGGACCCCACAAAGCCCTTTGGGGAGACAGAGAGAGAGAGTATGCCAGCACACACCAGAGCGCTATATAATACAGGGATTAACTAAATTATATCCCCTTATAGCTGCTATATGTATATTGCGCCTAAATTTAGTGCCCCCCCTCTCTTTTTTACCCTTTCTGTAGTGTAGACTGCAGGGGAGAGCCAGGGAGCTTCCTTTCAGCGGAGCTATGAGGGAGAAATGGCGCCAGTGTGCTGAGGGAGATAGCCCCGCCCCTTTTTCAGCTGACTTTTCTCCCGTTTTTAAATGGATTCTGGCAGGGGTATTTATCACATATATAGCCTCTGGGGCTATATATTGTGATATAATTTGCCAGCCAAGGTGTTTTTATTGCTGCTCAGGGCGCCCCCCCCCCAGCGCCCTGCACCCTCAGTGACCGGAGTGTGAAGTGTGTATGAGGAGCAATGGCGCACAGCTGCAGTGCTGTGCGCTACCTTGGTGAAGACTGATGTCTTCTGCCGCCGATTTTCCGGACTCTTCTTGCTTCTGGCTCTGTAAGGGGGCCGGCGGCGCGGCTCTGGGACCGAACATCAATGGCCGGTTCCATGCGGTCGATCCCTCTGGAGCTAATGGTGTCCAGTAGCCTAAGAAGCCCAAGCTACCACCAGTTAGGTAGGTTCGCTTCTTCTCCCCTTAGTCCCTCGCTGCAGTGAGTCTGTTGCCAGCAGATCTCACTGTAAAATAAAAAACCTAAAATATACTTTCTCTCTAGGAGCTCAGGAGAGCCCCTAGTGTGCATCCAGCTCAGCCGGGCGCAGGATTCTAACTGAGGTCTGGAGGAGGGTCATAGTGGGAGGAGCCAGTGCACACCAGGTAGTCCTAAATCTTTCTTAGCTGTGCCCAGTCTCCTGCGGAGCAGCTATTCCCCATGGTCCTTACGGAGTCCCCAGCATCCACTAGGACGTCAGAGAAATCGGAAACATACGTTCAATTCTTCTGACGTTACCCAGGAATTTATCAACACTTTGCCATTCTTTCGATATCATTTCCTTTAGCGCTTTTGTGCTTTATGAACTGGAAAATATCAGTTCCTTCTGGATCTCATCAAATATTAAATCAGTCTCTTCAGACCTTTCCTCAGTCTCTTTGTAATTTATTGATTTGTAAATATAGACTATCTACCAAATCCAAATTAAACAGCCTAGTCTCTTCATGAATTGCTCCAGACACTGCACTAGACGTATCTTGTTCATCCCCTTCAAACACATTCAGGTGTAACTGAACCACACTTTAAACGTATGTATCCATTGTTTGTAGCCTTTTCTCTTATGCGATTGTATTTCTGTTGTACCCCCTTTTGAGTAAATATTTGTTGCTGGGTTGGACCTCAACATTGCATATACAATTGGTGTCGCATTTCCTTTCCTGTTAGGGGTTATACAGTGTATTTTGCCGCACGTGTAGCTACTTTGCTCTTACAGCGTGACGGCGTGCTTACGCAATGTGTACGCATTTGATAGGGGATTCACACGCACACGCTTAACGGTTGCAGCGGCCTGAACATGTGGAGTTAAGGTATTGCTCTTTTCCTGAAAGTTAATCGAACTTAACAGTTCCTATGTTTGTGAAAGGGAACCCTGTGAGGTTTTAGATAAAGTAACCTATGTGAACAACTACTGCACCCAGTTTCATTAACACGGAAAGTAATATCTTTTAAGACAATGTTATAGGCCCTACACACTGGCCGATTTTTTGAAAGATATGAACGATCTCGTTCATAAATGAACGAGAACTCGTTCATATCTTTCAGTGTGGAGGCTCCAGCGATGAACGATGCGCGGTCCCGCGCTCGCTCATAGCTGGTCCCCCGTCGGCTGTGCATGCAGGCCAATATGGACGATCTCGTCCATATTTGCCTGCAGTTCTATGGAGCCGCGTGACGGGGGGAGTGAAGAAACTTCACTCCCCCCGTCACTGCCCCCCCGCCGCCGGGTCGCTCGTCGGCCGTATCCGCCGTCGGGCAGCTCGGCGGCGGGTCGGCCAGTGTGTAGGGCCCCTTAGAGTGTTCCTGGAGACGTGCTATAAAGCCTAGGGGTTTACACAAATCTGTTCCAATTAAAGCTGGAGTTATAAGACGGGACCCTAACAACAACTAAATCTTATTTCTTTGAAATACTTACAGTATATATCCGATGTCCATTATCCGACAGACCTTAAAAATCTGAGTAAACAGCCAAGTATTTAACTTGTTTTTATTATTGTAACCGAGTATAATTTTTTATGACTTGTATGTTTTCATTGTTGTAAGTTAAATAAATGCTTAACCTTTTTTAAAATGTCTTGCGTCAGACTCCATACATACAAATTGTATCCCAGAACCTTGTCACTTGAGTTTATCAACCAAAACCACATGGGTTAAGCAAAACAAAAATGTTCAAACACGTCTAAGCATCAACAGCCATGTAAACATTTTTAAAATAGTTAAACTTTCTGAATAATCTGTTTGGCTGCTTATGTCATTTTTAGTGAATATACAAAGTTCAAAATAATTTTTGTCAACGTTATGTCATTAGCAAAAATGGAATAGAAAAACATCTTAAGTTATCATTGTTTAATATTGCATTTTGACTTATTTCAGAAATATATAAAAAGGTGTTATTATAGTTATTTCATTTTAACAAACTTTACATGAACAATACTTACTGTAATAGCCAATTAAAACAGTATTCTCTATCTGAGAGCGTGTGGTATTATTTTCTGCCCAGTCCTAAAAATAAATAAATTTAAAAACACACGTTAAAAAAGGCAACATTAAACATCTGGTTTAAAAAATAAAAACAGTTTCCTAAGACATTTTAAAAACTGAATATAATAGTAACAGTAACAATAATAAATTCAAAAACAGATTATAATGGCTTCTGCATTTTAAGTGGTGCAAACAAACATTCACTGTTTTACAGGACGGTAAATACTTATTCTATTAATGGTTGTCCAGTTGGTCAAACCAACTCTTGAATGTAACCTGACTTACCTTTACCTGAAGTCAAAAACCAGCTAGAACACAAATTTTTAAAACAGAGCCATAGACCCGTAATCAGGGCCAGCAAACGAAATCTTGGGGCCGGGTACAGATATATATCTGGGGACCCCACAGATCACATTTTATATACATATATTAAAAAGCAACAGAATTTGCGCAATACGAGAAACGATTAATAAAAAAGAAAAAAATAAAAGAATTTACTTACCGATAATTCTATTTCTCATAGTCCGTAGTGGATGCTGGGGACTCCGTAAGGACCATGGGGAATAGCGGCTCCGCAGGAGACTGGGCACATCTAAAGAAAGCTTTAGGACTATCTGGTGTGCACTGGCTCCTCCCCCTATGACCCTCCTCCAAGCCTCAGTTAGGATACTGTGCCCGGACGAGCGTACACAATAAGGAAGGATTTTGAATCCCGGGTAAGACTCATACCAGCCACACCAATCACACCGTATAACCTGTGATCTGAACCCAGTTAACAGCATGATAACAGAGGAGCCTCTGAAAGATGGCTCACAACAATAATAACCCGATTTTTGTAACAATAACTATGTACAAGTATTGCAGACAATCCGCACTTGGGATGGGCGCCCAGCATCCACTACGGACTATGAGAAATAGAATTATCGGTAAGTAAATTCTTATTTTCTCTAACGTCCTAAGTGGATGCTGGGGACTCCGTAAGGACCATGGGGATTATACCAAAGCTCCCAAACGGGCGGGAGAGTGCGGATGACTCTGCAGCACCAAATGAGAGAACTCCAGGTCCTCCTCAGCCAGGATATCAATTTTGTAGAATTTTACAAACGTATTTGCTCCTGACCAAGTAGCTGCTCGGCAAAGTTGTAAAGCCGAGACCCCTCGGGCAGCCGCCCAAGATGAGCCCACCTTCCTTGTGGAGTGGGCATTTACAGATTTTTGGCTGTGGCAGGCCTGCCACAGAATGTGCAAGCTGAATTGTACTACAAATCCAACAAGCAATAGTCTGCTTAGAAGCAGGAGCACCCAGCTTGTTGGGTGCATACAGGATAAACAGCGAGTCAGATTTCCTGACTCCGGCCCTCCTGGAAACATATATTTTCAGGGCCCTGACAACGTCTAGCAACTTGGAGTCCTCCAAGTCCCTAGTAGCCGCAGGCACCACAAATAGGTTGGTTCAGGTGAAACGCTGAAACCACCTTAGGAAGAAACTGAGAACGAGTCCTCAATTCCGCCCTGTCCGAATGGAACATCAGATGAGGGCTTTTTCAGGATAAAGCCGCCAATTCTGACACGCGCCTGGCCCAGGCCAGGGCCAACAGCATGACCACTTTCCATGTGAGATATTTTAACTCCACAGATTTAAGTGGTTCAAACCAATGTGACTTTTGGAACCCAAAACTACATTGAGATCCCAAAGTGCCACTGGAGGCACAAAAGGGAGGCTGTATATGCAGTACCCCTTTTACAAACGTCTGAACTTCAGGGACTGAAGCTAGTTCTTTTTGGAAGAAAATTGACAGGGCCGAAATTTGAACCTTAATGGACCCCAATTTCAGGCCCATAGACAGTCCTGTTTGCAGGAAATGTAGGAATCGACCCAGTTGAATTTCCACCGTCGGGCCTTACTGGCCTCGCACCACGCAACATATTTTCGCCAATTGCGGTGATAATGTTTTTGCGGTTACATCCTTCCTGGCTTTGATCAGGATAGGGATGACTTCATCCGGAATGCCTTTTTTCCTTCAGTATCCGGCGTTCAACCGCCATGCCGTCAAACGCAGCCGCGGTAAGTCTTGGAACAGACAGGGTCCTTGCTGGAGCAGGTCCCTTCTTAGAGGTAGAGGCCACGGATCCTCCGTGAGCATCTCTTGAAGTTCCGGTTACCAAGTACTTCTTGGCCAATCCGGAGCCACGAATATAGTGCTTACTCCTCTCCATCTTATCAATCTCAGTACCTTGGGTATGAGAGGCAGAGGAGGGAACACATACCCTGACTGGTACACCCACGGTGTTACCAGAGCGTCTACAGCTATTGCCTGAGGGTCCCTGGACCTGGCGCAATACCTGTCGAGTTTTTCACAACGGTTTATAATCATGTGGAAGAATTCTGGGTGAAGTCCCCACTCTCCCGGGTGGTGGTCGTGCTGAGGAAGTCTGCTTCCCAGTTGTCCACTCCCGGAATGAATACTGCTGACAGTGCTATCACATGATTTTCCGCCCAGCGAAGAATCCTTGCAGCTTCTGCCATTGCCCTCCTGCTTCTTGTGCCACCCTGTCTGTTTACGTGGGTGACTGCCGTGATGTTGTCCGACTGGATCAACACCGGCTGACCTTGAAGCAGAGGTCTTGCTAAGCTTAGAGCATTGTAAATGCCCCTTAGCTTCAGGATATTTATGTGAAGTGATGTCTCCAGGCTTGACCATAAGTCCTGGATATTCCTTCCCTGTGTGACTGCTCCCCAGCCTCGCAGGCTGGCATCCGTGGTTACCAGGACCCAGTCCTGAATGCCGAATCTGCGGCCCTCTAGAAGATGAGCACTCTGCAACCACCACAGGAGGGACCCCTTGTCCTTGGTGACAGGGTTATCCGCTGATGCATCTGAAGATGCGACCCGGACTATTTGTCCAGCAGGTCCCACTGGAAAGTTCTTGCGTGGAATCTGCCGAATGGGATTGCTTCGTAGGAAGCCACCATTTTACCCAGAACCCTTGTGCATTGATGCACTGAGACTTGGCTCGGTTTTAGGAGGTTCCTGACTAGCTCGGATAACTCCCTGGCTTTCTCCTCCGGGAGAAACACCTTTTTCTGGACTGTGTCCAGGATCATCCCTAGGAACAGAAGACAAGTCGTCGGAACCAGCTGCGATTTTGGAATATTTAGAATCCAACCGTGCTGCAGCAACACTACCTGAGATAGTGCTACACCGACCTCCAACTGTTCCCTGGATCTTACCCTTATCAGGGAATCGTCCAAGTAAGGGATAACTAAAATTCCCTTCCTTTGAAGGAATATCATCATTTCGGTCATTACCTTGGTAAAGACCCGGGGTGCCGTGGACCATCCATACGGCAGCGTCTGAACTGATAGTGACAGTTCTGTACCATAAACCTGAGGTACCCTTGGTGAGAAGGGTAAATTTTGACATGAAGGTAAGCATCCTTGATGTCCCGAGACATCATGTAGTCCCCTTCTTCCAGGTTCGCAATCACTGCTCTGAGTGACTCAATCTTGAATTTGAACCTCTGTATGTAAGTGTTCAAAGATTTTAGATTTAGAATCGGTCTCACCGAGCCGTCCGGCTTCGGTACCACAACAGTGTGGAATAATACCCCGTTCCCTGTTGCAGGAGGGGTATCTTGATTATCACCTGCTGGGAATACAGCTTGTGAATGGCTTCCAAAACTGTCTCCCTGTCAGAAGGAGACATCGGTAAAGCCGACTTTAGGAAACGGCGAGGGGGAGACGTCTCGAATTCTAATTTGTACCCCTGAGATATCACCTGAAGGATCCAGGGGTCTACTTGCGAGTGAGCCCACTGCGCGCTGAAATTCATTGAGACGGGCCCCCCACCGTGCCTGATTCTGCTTGTAAAGCCCCAGCGTATACTGAGGGCTTGGCAGAGGCGGGAGAGGGTTTCTGTTCCTGGGAACTGGCTGATTTCTGCAGCCTTTTTCCTCTCCCTCTGTCACGGGGCAGAAATGAGGAACCTTTTGGCCGCTTATCCACGAAAAGACTGCGCCTGATAATACGGCGTCTTCTCATGTTGAGAGGCGACCTGGGGTACAAACGTGGATTTCCCAGCTGTTGCCGTGGCCACCAGGTCTGAAAGACCGACCCCAAATAACTCCTCCCCTTAATAAGGCAATACTTCCAAATGCCGTTTGGAATACTCATCACCTGACCACTGACGTGTCCATAACCCTCTACTGGTAGAAATGGACAACGCACTTATACTTGATGCCAGTCGGCAAATATTCCGCTGTGCATCACGCATATATAGAAATGCATCTTTCAAATGCTCTATAGGCAAAAATATACTGTCCCTATCTAGGGTATCAATATTTTCAGTCAGGGAATCCGACCACGCCAACCCAGCACTGCACATCCAGGCTGAGGCGATTGCTGGTCGCAGTATAACTCTGTGTAAATACATTTTAGGATACCCTCCTGCTTTCTATCAGCAGGATCCTTAAGGGCGGCCATCTCAGGAGAGGATAGAGCCCTTACAAGCGTGTGAGCGCTTTATCCACCCTAGGGGGTGTTTCCCAACGCACCCTAACCTCTGGCGGGAAAGGATATAATGCCAATAACATTTTAGAAATTATCAGTTGTTATCAGGGGAAACCCACGCATCATCACACACCTCATTTAATTTCTCAGATTCAGGAAAACTACAGGTAGTTTTTCCTCACCGAACATAATACCCCTTTTTGGTGGTACTCGTATTATCAGAAATGTGTAAAACATTTTTCATTGCCTCAAACATGTAACGTGTGGCCCTACTGGAAGTCACATTTGTCTCTTCACCGTCGACACTGGAGTCAGTATCCGTGTCGGCGTCTATATCTGCCATCTGAGGTAACGGGCGCTTTAGAGCCCCTGACGGCCTATGAGACGTCTGGACAGGCACAAGCTGAGTAGCCGGCTGTCTCATGTCAACCACTGTCTTTTATACAGAGCTGACACTGTCACGTAATTTCTTCCAACAGTTCATCCACTCAGGTGTCGACCCCCTAGGGGGTGACATCACTATTACAGGCAATCTGCTCCGTCTCCACATCATTTTTCTCCTCATACATGTCGACACAAAAGTACCGACATACAGCACACACACAGGGAATGCTCTGATAGAGGACAGGACCCCACTAGCCCTTTGGGGAGACAGAGGGAGAGTTTACCAGCACACACCAGAGCGCTATATATATACAGGGATAACCTTATATAAGTGTTTTTCCCCTTATAGCTGCTGTATTGTTAATACTGCGCCTAATTAGTGCCCCCCTCTCTTTTTTAACCCTTTCTGTAGTGTAGTGACTGCAGGGGAGAGCCAGGGGAGCTTCCCTCCAACTGAGCTGTGAGGGAAAATGGCGCCAGTGTGCTGAGGAGATAGGCCCCGCCCCTTTTTCGCAGACTTTTCTCCTGCTTTTTTATGGATTCTGGCAGGGGTTAAAATTCATCCATATAGCCCTGGGGGCTATATGTGATGTATTTTCGCCAGCCAAGGTGTTTTTATTGCTGCTCAGGGCGCCCCCCCCTAGCGCCCTGCACCCTCAGTGACCGAAGTGTGAAGTGTGCTGAGGAGCAATGGCGCACAGCTGCAGTGCTGTGCGCTACCTTGGTGAAGACAGGATGTCTTCTGCCGCCGATTTTCCGGACCTCTTCTGTCTTCTGGCTCTGTAAGGGGGCCGGCGGCGCGGCTCTGGGACCCATCCATGGCTGGGCCTGTGATCGTCCCTCTGGAGCTAATGTCCAGTAGCCTAAGAAGCCCAATCCACTCTGCACGCAGGTGAGTTCGCTTCTTCTCCCCTTAGTCCCTCGATGCAGTGAGCCTGTTGCCAGCAGGTCTCACTGAAAATAAAAAACCTAAACTAAAACTTTCACTAAGAAGCTCAGGAGAGCCCCTAGTGTGCACCCTTCTCGTTCGGGCACAGAGATCTAACTGAGGCTTGGAGGAGGGTCATAGGGGGAGGAGCCAGTGCACACCAGATAGTCCTAAAGCTTTCTTTAGATGTGCCCAGTCTCCTGCGGAGCCGCTATTCCCCATGGTCCTTACGGAGTCCCCAGCATCCACTTAGGACGTTAGAGAAATTATAATAACAAGTCCCTGATTGGACGAAACGCGTAGGGCATGGCTTGGACGTGGTGACGTCGGTGACCGTGACCAGAGCGGACTCTGAGAGAAGTCTACAGTGCGGATGCAGTGGCTGAGTTGCAGTATTCCACACATGCCGTTTGTTTTATACTGAAATGTATGTAAGCAGTTTTTACAAGTAAAATTTTATATTTTTTATTACTTATTTGCGCTCTCCAATTTGTGTGTATATATATATATATATATATATATATATATATATATATATATATATATATATATATATATATATACACACATACATACATACATACATACATACATACATACACACACACGCATGCATACATACAACACACATAAATATGTTTATCTCTTCTTCTTCCCAGACACCCCACATTCTGTCTCTCCCCAATGACTTCATGCTGTATTTTCAGCTCCCTCGCCCCATCCCAAAGCCCTGTATCCCCACACCAAGCCACTCTTACCCCAGGTAGAGACTCACCTGTGCTACACTCCCCTGTATCCAGAACCTCACACCACACAGCAGGTACCATGCGGCCCTCACACCCCACCAGAAAAGGCCGGTGCAGGAATGCTGGCCATCGAAGCTGCTGCCATGTCCCATAAATGCATGTAACAGCCAGACCTAGAAGAGCGGGTGCTACCCTATTTGGACAAGATGGCTCACATCTTTGCCGGGCACTAAGTGGCGTATCCTTGGGGCCCGGTACAGGTGTCTCCTTTGACTAACCCCTCCCCCCCATTCCCCGTCGCGTCCCTGCCCGTAATGAGAAGTAGACTTTACACTTTGCTTGAAAGTTAGTCAAGGAAAATGAGCAGGCTGCTGCACTTTCCAGGTGCCAGCTTCAGTCGCGGGATTTGTATCAACATTGCTGCAGGGATAAATTAACCTGTTACAGCAACATAGAGAGATCCCAGCTTCAAGTAGAGGAGTATTGTGGGTGGAAAATGAGATTTATGGTAAGAACTTATGGTCGATAAATCTCTTTCTGCGAGGTACACTGGGCTCCACAAGGATTATCATCAGGGTGTAGAGTAGGATCTTCATCCGAGGCACCAACAGGCTCAAATCTTTGACTGTTCCCAAGATGCACAGCGCCGCCTCCTCTATAACCCCACCTCCGTGCACAGGAGCTCAGTATCGTTAACCAGCCCAATGTAGTAACATGTACTAGAGACGACAATCGCTCGTAGCCAATAACACCACACACTCACCACAGGAGAAGGTGTCAGCGGCTATGCTATACCAACCCAAAGAAGCTAAGTGCGTCAGGGTGGGTGCCTTGTGGAGGCCAGTGTACCTCGCAGAAAGATTTAACAAAGGCAAGTTCTTACCATAAATCTCATTTTCTGCTGCGGTTTACACTGGGCTCCACAAGGATTAACATAGCGGATGTCCTAAAGCAGTTCCTTATGGGAGGGGACGCACTGTAGCGGGCACAAGAACCCGGTGTCCAAAGGAAGCATCCTGGGAAGTGGAAGTATCGAAAGCATAGAACCTTATGAACGTGTTCCCTGAGGACCACCGCCTTGCACAATTGTTCAAGGGTCGCACCACAGTGGCCAGCCCAAGAAGGTCCAACCGACCGAGTAGAATGGGCTTTGATGGTAGCAGGAACCGGACGAGCAGCCTGTACATAAGCATGTGCAATCACCATTCTAATCCATCTGGCCAGTGTGTGCTTGGAAGCAGGCCAGCCACGTCTGTGAAAACCAAACAGCACGAAAAGAGAATCAGATTTCCTAATGGAGGACGTTCTCGTCACATAGATGCCACATCCAAAGACCGCTCTTTGGAAGACAACTCAGGAGAATTAAAGGCCAGAACCACAATCTACTGGTTAAGGTGGAAGGAAGACACCACCTTGGGTAAATAAC